>NW_010250665.1:21121-61204 GCF_000690775.1 Eurypyga helias | reverse complement strand
AGAGGATTATTAAATGGTGCATCTGATATTGAAACAAATGGAAGTTGTTTCATTAACAAAATAATCTCTCATGTATCTCTAGTAAACAAACTAGAAATCGCTGTTGCAACATGATACTCAAAGAAAAACAAAACAAAACAAACAAAAAAACCCAAACAAACCAAACCAAACAAAAAAACACAAACAAAAAAACCCCTCACCAAAACACAAAAAGCAACAGGGTTTGTTTTTAACTTGCTGCAACTGGCAACAGATAACTCAGTCATGACGCAAGTGACAGGATAAGTAGCTCCACAAGTGAAGCTTGAACTTTTAAAACTTTAACTTTAATTAAGTTTATTGCTAGAAGTGTACTACTTAGATGAACCAATTATTGAAGAATATTTCTGTCATATCTCTGACAGCATAGCCTTCGCCCTGAGGAGAACAAGAAGTAGTTGGTGAGATTTGGTCATTTTTTAGCAGACAAAGTAGGGACTGTCAGATTGCATCGTGACTTTGAATTTTTAAAATGAATGAAGTTCTCATCAGCCATGTTAGCCAAGTCGTTTTTCAGTTTTTCTCTCATTCAGTGACTGTAAACCAGCTGGGAAGGTTGAGAGTCAGACATGTCAGATCCATGACTTACCCTTCCACAGTTGCTCTTACCCAGCCCTTGCACAGCCTGGTACTTCCCCCACCAGCCTGCCAGAACCCTCTTCTAAGGCAGCCTTAAGAGTAATTAAAAGAAATGTCTGGTCCTCAAAAGCTCTCTGTATAAGCCTGTAATTTTATACTCTGCCAAAACAGCCTCATTTTATACAGTAGGAGATGCATGACATGGAGCTGAGACCTCAGTCCTGTTGCTGAAATCTGCACTGCAACGTTAGGTTTGGTCCAGCGTGGAGGTGTCATTGACAGGTGTTCACATGTCAGTGTGGCTTGATGTTCATCCCTCTGCATGACTGTTTCATACTGCTTTTCTGATTTTCTCTGTGTGAAGAAGATACTCGAGAGAAAATGCTTCATCTTTAGTCTTCTTAGGTCTTAAAGTATTAAGCTCCTGAATGTAATTCTTCAAAGAGAAGGCTTGTGAATACAGCAGGAAGACTTGGAGTGTTGAGGCAAAATTACCAAGAGGTTAGAACCAGGGATGTATATATATTTTTTTTTACTTTTAGTCTACTGACAATATCTACATCATTTAGCACTAAATCATCATCTGACATTTTGGACACAGTTTGATAATACTTGTAGTAGGAATTTAGACAAAGGGTGGAGGTGAAGTCCCTCAAACACAAGGCTGGTTAATAAAAGCATATGTTCTCCAATGCAGCAAATAGTATGCCAGTTGAACCCAACCTTTCCGAGACTGAAAATTAACCTTGTTGAAAGCTAACCTCCCTAACATGGAAGTACTCCCAATTACAGTCTGCTTTCAAAAATTCAGACCTTTCTCTCTGTGTGCCTCGATTTCTGCTTCAGTAAAATGGCGAATCACCATGATATGCCATGAGATGCTCAGGGAAATGCTGCTGTGCAACTGCAAAATGGTCTCTGTCTCTTCTGATAGCTGAACATCTACTTTTTCAGGTAGAAATTCTGAACCATTATTTCTTTTGTGCCAGCAAAACAGCATTAGTTTAAAATAAATTAGTAACGGAGAAGGTTGTATTTTAGATTAGGTACTTAGACACTTGACAACTGTCTTAATTTTCCCTTCACTTGGTAAAGCAAGATTTGTTTCACCGAAGTCCATGAAAAGAGACTTTTAATGTTATTTTAGTTGTTTAATTGCAGGTTTGGTGTTTGGGGTTTTTTTCCCTCTCTTTTCAAGATAAAGGCAAGTTTTTAAGTTAGAGGGAAACTAGACATTAAAGTCTCAGTGCAATGTGTCCACAATTTCAGTTTGAGTCTTGTAGGCCAGACTGTAATACAAGTAATTTAGCATGAAGATGAGGCTGATTTAAAATAAAAATAAAACAAAAGAAGATAAACTTTGCTCATAATTCACTTAGCTAAGTTACTTAGATGGATGTAATAACTTATATCCTGTTCTGTAGTGGTATCTAAGTTGAGTATTCTCTGGAGGAAAGAGGTTTTCCAGCTTGTTTACTGGTGAAAATGAAATAGCTGGAAAAAAAATATTCCTAAAATTCAAAGGAACCTGTAGCAAGTTGCATTCTTGTTTGTGTCTCAGTGTGAAGCAATCTGAATGTCCTTGGAAGCAATGAATCCTGATTGATGGTGGGTTTTTTGTTATCCTCTCCCCTAGTTTTTTTATCTCCTCTTGAGAAGCAGAGCAAGCCTTGCAAGTTCTTCACAAAATTATAATTCTGTCTGCTTATATTAGTGGATGTTTGCTTCCAGCTGCTCCTAGAAAACATCTTGGAAGGACAAGTGCCGAACTTCAAATAGTTGGCAAATACTGACAGTTTGACCTCTTATTTTATCATTTCATTAAATATTGCATAGTGATAAGTGTCAAGATAGTAAGAGGCTAAAATACAAATGACAAATTCATATACACCTCTTGTCTGTTTGTGCTTTTATTTTGTGTGGCAGTTTTCATAGCACAGTTCATTCTGAGAAATAAAAAGGAATATGCCATTTTAGAGCAGAAAAATCTCATTACTGTTGTAGTCCTATTAAGGAGCCTGGCTCTTTTTAGCCATAAGGTAATTGCATGAAATCACAGAATCTGGACATAAAGTGTTGTTGGAAAGTAGACCTTCGATCAGTATTTAGTTGGTTAAATATGTAGGCTATTTTACAGAAATTTTGGGAATGCAGGTGCTTCTATAGATGCCACTGGGTCAGCGAAGCTGCACACCTTGCTGTCACTGAAGGGGAATTAGAGACACAGCCTCTGCCTTGCCATTGCTGCACCCAGCCATGCACTGAGCCTCAGTGAAATCTCGTTGTGTCACCATCACTTACAAGGAGTTTCATCATCATTTAAGCTGTCCTCAGACCTTGTATAATTGTTTTTACTGCTTCCACCTAGTACTCCCATAAACTTCCCTGAATATCTACTCTACTATCTAATTGGTTTTGGTGTTAGGAACAATTTTGATAATGTCAAATGTTCAGAACATTTAAATTTCTTCAGTTATCTTGCTGTGGTTTTCCTTGTCAATTTAACCCCTATGTTCAGTCAGCACCTCTAACAGAACCAGATCTTCAGACATTTAACATACATTGGTTCCTTACAATTTGCTGAGAGGAAAAGAATATTCTGACTTTTTAATTGTGTATGAACAGAAAAAAAATAGGAGATGCTCTGTAAACAGTCCTTTATTCAAAAGATTTTTAAAAGTTCCAACTGGAATTAGTGAGACATTTAATCCCTTACTCTTTGTGCAGGAGCAGTCTGTCCTTCTCCTTCAACCACCCTCTGAGCAAGGTGTTTGCCTTCCAACATGGCAAACAGTAGAACCTCAGGAGCCTGATACTAATTTTTATTTTGCATTACCTGGGGAATGAACGAAAAATAATAAGATGTTTTTATACCTAGATTAGAGACAGATGACCCAAAGGGTTTGATTCCTTGTGAAGCCTGGAAATTTTCAACAAGTTATTGAAGCAGAGTGCTTTGAAAAGCCAGTTTTGAAAGCTTCACCCTTTTCCCAGAAGCAGAACAGTTTGCCTGACTGCAACACAACACTTGCTGTGGTGAAATGAATTGAGCTGGGAGGACTGCATCATGTTAAGAGAAAGGAGTCATTTTTAATTACGATTTTTCTGCAGGTCAGCCTGTCAGCAAGTCAACTGAGGTGCAGACCAAAAGGAAAGACAGAGCAGAGAGACAGGAATGATAGGATGTACTACAAGTGAGATGAAGAAAGGAGGCACAAACTAAGAAAACACTGGGAAAACTCATTCTTCCTCTGAAACTGTTGCTTCAGATCCTGTGAACAAGGCACTGTTGAAAGGAAAAGCTAGAGGAAGGAAAGCTGAATACAGTGACAACTAGAGCTGAATGAATACCATGAATGTTCATTCACTATTCAAATGGATTTGCTTTGATTGTATTTGGGCCATCTTTTTTGTTTATTCTCAGCTGTCATTCTAATGAGTTTTACATAGTGACCACCAGTTGATTAATGTAAACTCCTTGGATATATATATATATGAACTTCATTCTAAAATACTAATAATTCAGGATCTTTAGGGAAAAAAAAAAGATATACATAAATATAAAGTACTTTCCCTCCAAAAATTATAAAATCCTTCTTTCTTTCCATTGGGGTGTGATAAGACACATAGAAATATTTGTTAGTGAAGATTACTGAAAAGATTTAACAATGAAACCGCTCCTATTATGTACGAACTGTGCATTATGTAGTCTGTAAATAATCTTACTAAACCTTACCTTAAGTGGTAAATGTTTCATATTTACAAAGGTTTGAAAGTTTACTACCATTCAAATTCTACTGACCTTCATAATAGCAGAGCTTATGAGAAATCTTGGGTATTAAAAGTGTTCTCTTATGTTGCTATGTTTTAACTTTGAACTTTGTACGCACATAAGGTACAAATGCAGCATGTGCTCTCTATAAAAATATGGGTTTACTGTATTGTATTGGCAACTTGTTGATCTGCTGTTTTCTCCAAGAAATGTTTGTCAAATCATGCTACGGCAAACAATGGAGAACCACTGCAAAGAGCAACCATGGCAAAAAACATAGTAAACGCAAAACAGGTTAAAGCCAAAGTAAATTAGTAGGAAATTAGGGAATCCTGTATACAGATTTTTGAAACTCAGCTATGAAAAGCACAATGTGTTCAGTTATACTCAGCTATACCTCACGGCCTGAATTTGACGTAGCCATTGTTTGCAACACATTGATTACTAGCTGTAAACCAAGTATCTTCAGCTACCGAGATTAGTCAACGCAAATTTGCATTAAGTAAGGCGGTTAATTCCTAATTATTATATTTAAAGTTCCATTTGATACGGTTGGACTGGATGATCTCTAAGGTCTTTTCCAACCTAGTGATTCTATGATTCTATGATTTGCAGTATCAGTAAGAGAGGGCATGGACTTAAGAAGAATGTTTTTTTGCAGCTTAGACTATTCTGATCTTGATCTTTAATTTTTTTTTTTTTTTTTTTTTTTGTTTTTTTTTTTTTTTTTTGTTAAGGAATGGGCCTTAATTACAACAGCCAGATCACAGTACCCATGGCCTCGCCTGCAGGTCTGCAGCTGCTTTGCTCAGTTTGGCAGCACAGTTCAGATTCAGGATAAACTATCGGCCCTTTTGGAGTCTGTTGGCAGGGAACAGGGCTGATGTGCGTCACCCCTGTGTGTGCGGGAGATATAACAGGGGAGGCCTGTGCTTTCTGCCTGCACCGTCGGGCTCCGCATGGCCCCAGTGGTCCCTGTGTCCCCGGCTCATCCTCCTGTCCTTGCTGCAAGCCGCCATGTGCTTCAGGCTCTGAGGAGCCGGAGCAGGACCTCAGCCTTGGAGAAGGCAGCCAGGGTGTGAAGGAGACTGCTGAGGTGGCTGAAATGCGGCAGTGACGGTGCCCTGGGGATGCTGCCTGCTCTCTCTGAGCAAGCATCTTCCAGAGCTGGGTTTGCTATGTGGCCTGTCAAGAAAGAAGACAGGTGAGGAAGAGCTTAAGAGGGTAAATGGCTTCTAAGAGGGCTGTTGGCAGCACAGTTCCCTTTGCCTCCAAGGCTGAGCAGCAGGGTCCAGCTAATCCTGGGTGCTGGCCACCAGAAAGCCATTTGGTCCATGCTGTTGAGAAGTCCTGAGCCAGACAGATCTGACATTTGGTTTGGTGGTCGGACGTTTTGACACTGATCCTTTGAATAGAAACTAGGTCAGGTGCAGCCAATTGGAAAGAAGGCAAGATGAGGGAAATTGCTCCCAAGCGAGTGAGCCTGACAAGGTACAAGGACCATAAGGGAGAGTAAATGAGGGAGCAGGCACAGAGCTGGGAAGCTGCAGCTCAGAGGTGGGTTCTTCTGCAAGGAACAGGGAGCAACCAGCCAGCCCCTGCCAGGGCCATAGAGAAACCTCTGTGGATTGGAGGAGGCTGAGTAGAATTTGTTATGGCCAGGGACCCACAAAACTAGCTAAGCCATGCTCAGGATAAAGGGTAAAGGTTCGAGAGAGAGAGCAATGTATAAAAATTGATTATTTATATATTTAATTTTATTAATGTCTTAGATGATTTGTTTTTTCTGTTTAAAATGGTAGTTGACTTACTTTATATTATAATAAAGCCCAGGGTTTATTTGTTTGTTTGTTTAAGGTTTTAAAACCACCTGCTGTCTTTCAGAAGCCCTATAAGGAAGTGGTCTAGGGTGGGAACTTCAAAACTGTGATCAGCTATTCCCCAGCCCCAGCAACACAAACTTGAGCCTGGCTGAAGACCAAATTGTTATCAGACAGAGAATTTCCCTCCTTGGTTGCTCTGCAAGCAGCAGCAGCAGCAGGTTTCCTGTTGTTAGATCACCCTGACACTCTGCAAAGGAATGTGGAGGTATTGAACCTTGTGACAGAGGAATTTGCAGACTGCTTGATTAGCCAGGAGAGAGCTTCCAGAGTCTGACACAAACTCTCATTAACCCCCCATTGTCATTTTTTCAGAACACCTGGGAAAAGGGGTGTGTGTCTGCATAATCGCAGACATACATATCCTGTA
The DNA here is from genome assembly GCF_000690775.1 of Eurypyga helias. NCBI lineage: Eukaryota > Metazoa > Chordata > Aves > Eurypygiformes > Eurypygidae > Eurypyga > Eurypyga helias. Next base: position 54,564 of record NW_010250665.1, on the reverse strand, counting down.
AGGGAGAGCTGCAGTTTTGGGGGGGAGGGAGAGGTGGGATGTGGGAAGATAGCATAATCCAAGATTTAATTTGGAAGAACCAGAAAGGCAGGAAGCTTGCAGTGATATCTGGAGCTCATTCCTCCAACCTGTATCTGTGAATCTTTTACAGAGCTATATATGTAAATTGGCTGATTGTTAATCTTTGCAAAGATTAAGAGTAAAGGTAGTGACCTGAAGCCAAGTTAGAGGGTACAGTGATTAACGTCTCTCCATAACTAATTTCAGTAAGGAATTCCAGACTGCCATACATTACCTATTTTTGGAGTTGTGTATCTCCCCTCCTTCATATTTTCTTGGGAATTGAAAATGAAGCTTTTCTTATAAAAGTAAAGAAATACTGTTTATTTGTAACATATGAAGGACATTTCTGGTTTCTGACCTGTAGAGTATGTTTTGTGTCATTTTATTCCTGACTTACACCCACTGGATCTGGTGATTTAACTTCCTTGACCTCAGCGATCCTTCAGGCAAGCAGCTCATTACAGTGGGTCAGTAGAACCGGCCAAGGCAGGGTGTTTCCAGCTCATGGGAGCTGTTAATATAAAAACTTACCTTTGTTTTGAATCAGATTGAAACTAGATTAAAAGAAAAAAAAATCTTGCAGGTTAGAAATTTAAGAGAAGGGTAACACATCTTCTCTAAGGCATAAGATGCTTCCAAAAGGGAATTGTCCAGCTGGCATTGGCATTGGCAGCTGCTGCTGGAAATGTGGCCTGGCTGCCTGAACAAGTTTCTGTGCATCACTGTTATCGATATGGCAAGATATAGAGCATACATTCATTCCTGTTTCATATATGCTGCTCAGAGTTAATAGCTGACATGCTGTAAATCTATATCCTAAATTTTGCTGAGATCACTTGCTGGAGAAGCCTTGCCCATCACTGATGTAAACTTGTGTGAGCCCATTGACCCCGGAGGCTGGAGGCTCAGTCCCGCGTGACTGCGCTGGCAGGGTGCCAGGGAGTTCCAGGGGTCTGCTGGGGGACCAATTTCTGCAGGATTCTGCAAGAGGTTCGACAAAAATTTCTCACTGGGATTGAGAGGCTTCTGCAGAACACTTCCAGGCATTGGATGGGCGTTGTCCCATAAAGTAGCACATTTCAGAAGTTCTCGTCCTTCTCCTGTAGCTTTTCTTACACTTAGCCCCTACTATGGGGAATCACCATGACTTCTATCCTTTCTTCCATCATGGTCAGCTCCAGAGGGAATTTGAATATTCTCCTAGACTGTAGTATAACTGAACACATTTGTTATTTATCAGACGTCCACTGTGTACTGAGAACACTTGTTGGCTTCAAAGGATGAAACGGATAGGCTTTAAATGAACAAGTGATGAAGACCTGGAATGAGCACACAGAGAAAAAAACCCTCTTAGAATATTTTAAGATCCTGAGTACAGCCTCAGAATTACTTCTAATAACAAAGTAATAGCATCTTTCTGCAGTTATTATATAGTATCTTATGTACAATCAAGAACTCTGAATCTTCCCACAAAAATAGCATGGCTCTACAATATTACTTTACAGCTTGTTTTGAACCTGAAATAAGGAAGTAATTCAGAATAAGGGAGAAGGGGATGGGTGCTAGCCACACCTTGTGATTAGTGCTCCCTGATCTTTCAGGCTGTTAGAGTTCAATACTGATTCAAATTCAAATGAGGCAAATTGGAAGATCCTTAAAAATCTGGTTCAGAGCAACTCCGGAGCTGATCTCTGAACTTGGTCTATTTTAAAAGAAAATATTAATGGTTAAGCAATTACGGATTAACATTTTTCCCTTCTATATTTTTTTTTGTATTACTTTAATAAACATGTTACAGGACTCAAGGGGAGATTTATGGTGTGATTTCATATCTGAATTTTAGTCTATAATCACGGAAATAAGTTTCCTTGAAATAAATTGACATAGATGTTTTCATTGACATAGAGGTTTTCCTTCACTGTTGATTAAATAATATTGATAAAATATCTTTCTGGTTATGGAACTGCACTTGCATCCCACAAGAAACAGTTTTCCTGAAAGAATAAAACATTTGCAACGTCACATGGTCTTGTGTTGCCTGCCTCATGACACATTAAGTGGATTGCTCCCAAACTCAGTGACACTTCCTGTAAGATAATAAATTGCAAACACTTTGTTTATCTAAATTAAGGTAGACACTTGCTAATTCATGCAGTTTAATTCTGTGGGTATACGAGAATTTACATTTGGTCAATTTTCATCTCAGAAGCATTAACTTTTTAAAAAATAACTTCTTAGGTGATTGTTTCCTGACACTCCATTATGTCTTCAGAGAATCCCTGTGATAATGCTGGAAAAATATTAAAATATATTCTTATCAAGGAGAATTTACTCTTTAAAGTTGAGCTGCCTTTCTTTAACATGATAGCAGCAGGTCTTGATGTGGCTGCAAGCCAGAGCACTCTTGACATGGTCAGTGTAAACTCTGTGACAATGTGGATCTAAGTGCAGAATGGTGGACTGTTCTAAAGACATGTTATTGATGGCACAGCTACCTTGGTTTTCTATAATTAATTTCAGTCAACAGTAAAATAAGTACACGTGGACATGGGCGTGAAAACAAGAGCAGAGACTCTCCACCCACGTCTACCCCACCCGCTGGAAGTCGTGGTGGCTGCAGCCTCTTCTCGTCACTGCAGTTTCAGCCTGAAACTTAACCTTCATTTACATGAATATTCCTTGACTATGCTGAACGGTGCTGGTGATTTCACGTATGTGCTGGTACCTTACTCTCTTCCTCAAACTTATTTCATGATCCTGGCCCATTTCACTGGGCCTGCTTGACTCGGGGCATGTTACAAGCTGACATTTACTACCAGCCAGGCGCTCAGCCTCCTGGATAGCACAGGAGACGCTCGGCCAATCCAGGCTTGTACAGTGTTTACTAGGTGTTGACACAGCTCCCGCTGAATGAGTGAAAAGAGGAATATGTTCAGCTAGCTCCTAGACTTCACGAGTCAATTTTATTGCAAGCTGAGTTTGTTTGCTGCAGTGTGGGGAGATGGAAGTACCTGTGTGGTTTGTTTTGATGGTAGATGTAATAGAAATTTTTTCCTGAGAGTCTAGATTACAAAGAATCCCTGAGTACATATATCTGTGTGTTTATTGTCCAAAATTAGTGAAAGATTAGGAAGTAAAGTCTTGATTAAGATAAAGGTGGCTTAGATATGGCATGAAATATTCTCAGGATGTTATTAACATAAATGACTGCCACAATTTTATTGTTGATGATAACCTTGTCACTGAAGGAGAGACAAAGGATGACTGAAAATTGAAGGAAGGAACAAAGAAAATAGGACTGTAGATTAGCTAAAATATAAGCCTTTCAATGAGAAGGCTGTGGATGAGCTCACTTAGCAGTTTGGTAAACTTTGTAAAGACAAGTACTTAAGAACACTGACAGAGAAGATCCACTTCAAAACTCAAAAGTATTATGAATTCCAATCTTTACACATAGCTAGCCATTATAAGATGTATTTTTTCATGTGTTTTGGCATGTGGACCTTTACAAAAAGCAGATACTGTTTTGGGGAATGAAGTATTAATGTGAAGTTTTGGGCCAAGGCAGGAGAAGATCTAATAAAGAATTCAAAAATTCTGTACCAAGAAAAGAAAATTGAATCATACTCCTAAGGCTTGAATGTAGAGTATACAGTTAGCATAACAAAACCTGGATCAACAAAATCCCCTTGGGGAAAGGAAAAAAAAAAGAAAAAGCATTTATTTTCCCACAAAGTTAAACATCATGGAAGAAGATTAAATAAATGTAAGGGCTTTTAAAGTGTGTTAATAAAATGGAAATTAAAATGCCTTTTACTGAAAAGAATCAATTTGTTACTATTATCTGTGACTATGAAATGAAAAGATAAAGAAAGTTAAGTTTAGGAATGATCAGTTTAGGATAATTACTCCACCAAGAAAGTTCACGTAGTGACATTGATAGTTAAAACCTCCTACATATTTTTGAAAAACTATTTTTATTCAATTTTGTGTTTCACCAGGCTAAATTTATTACTCTTCTTTGCAATGATTTATTGTCTGTGGCTTTCAAGGAAGTGGAAGTTGAACTTTCTTCTGAGTATAAGGCAAAGATAATAGTTAACAGTTTTGGTTGATTAACAGCTTTCCTCAACAATAACATAAACTGATCAAACATCTTAGAAAAAGCCAGCATGGTTGATGACATTAGCATGTCATCAACACACAGACAACATCAATTGCAAAAAGTGCAATTATACCACTTCTAATTAGCTGTCATCACCTGAAATAATTAAACAACAAAAAGCTCTTAAGCAGCAAACAACTGATGAAATTATTAAATATTTTCTTTTCTCATGTTACTTCTCAACAGGCATGATTATGGTATTACTAAATCAAATTTTAGTTGATAGAAGACCATGTAAAATAGATTTTGCTGTCATAAAGGAAAGCCCCCTGCAAAATTAAAATAATTTTTCCCAAGCTGAGTCTGTTTTGCCTGTGATGATAACTGTTGAATGATCTCTCTCTGTCTTTTGCTCGACCCACAAGCTTTTAGTTATATTTTCTCTCCCCCATCCACCTGAGGAAGAGAAGGGATAGAGCAGCTTTTTTGGCACGAGATCAGCCAGGACTAACCTACCACACCTGGCAAGGGAAGCTTGCCAGAAGTTAGGAGCACAGGTATCATAGGGTCATAGATACATAGAAAATTTTGGCTTGGAACGGACCTTAAAAGGTCATCTGTTCCATGTACAGGAGGTTGAGGCATTCAGTAAAATCTCTGGAATAAAGGTGAAGCAAAATACTGGACAAAGTGGAATCATGGCAGTTCCTTCATCAAGAGGACCGTACTGAGATCAAAAGAGAAGTCCTGGCCAAGTAAATTATTTACACTGTGGAGGATGGGTGGCAGATTCCCCAGGTAGGTTTCCAGGATTGGTTCCAGTATGTGGAATCAGACTCACCTGGTTAATATCATGCTCCATCCAAGTAACACACTCAGCAGGACTTATTTACTGTAAGCACAATATTGCATTGATGAAGGTAAATTGCTTCCAGTTCTGAAGTTATCTTGTTTACAGATAGTTCAGAGGTGAAGAGAAATGTTTTCAAGGACTTATTTGTGAGAGGCAGATCAATGTAAAGACAGACTTAATATAATAAGTCTCAAGTAACTAGGACTTTTTAAACTTTTGGTGTGTGCTTCAAACATGAGAAACTAGTGTCCAGGCTCTTTATAGTTTAAAAATGCCATTATTCATTTGTATATATCTAGAGTCAGTATATAAATGCAGTTTACATGTAAATTGCATCTTGGAAATACTACTTCATATTCCCAGGAATAGAGTCTACCTGGGATGAATAATGAGTATAGTGGAGGACCTCTGTGCTATCTAGTGTCATTAAAAAAGGGGATTCTGCTTCAGAAAGATGGAAGATTACACAGTAATTGCTGAAGCACTTGAACTGATTCAAAGAAAAAGGCTGTAAGTATAGGTCATCTTGAAAAATCATGTCATTAATGTCCTTCAGGCTCAGTGGGTTTCTATTCAAAACTAGAAGGAGTGATATAATGTGCTTACAAAGAATAGTGAACTTTTTTGTCTTTAAAATATTCAAAGTCAAGTCTTTGGGGTTTGTTTCTTTTCAGTTTGTTTTTATGCAGTAAGGAGTCTGGAGATGTATTCAACATGTCAGATTCTGTCCATTCAGGAACACAGCCTCAATGTAGGTATGAAATATGCTGCTTCTTCTCTCATCACATGCTGAAAATATATTTCATCTAGTTTCTGTGAAAGGATTCTGTTGTCAATAATATTTTCCAAGAAGCACTTTTCCAGCAGCTCTGTAGTTTAGAAACAGGAAACTGGAAAGAAAAGTGAGTTTGTCAGGTTTTAACTACAACCCTTTCAGCAAATCAGGCCAAGAACATAGGAATACTACATACAAATTATTTCAGAAGCTTACATCCTCAGTCTGGAGATAAAAGTCACATTTTATCTAGAGTCCTGAATCTCATATTATTAAAATGCCAGAAAGGTACTTTTCTTCTAATTGTTCTGCATGTCAGTTTACCTCTTTTTCCATACAAACCTCATTATCCCTGATAGCATTCTGCCAAGCTTAGAAGGGACTGTTCCTTAGGAGACAGTTTAAAAAAAGACAATCAATGGAAAAATGAAAAAAACCCCACTGTTTAAAATGCATCAAATCACACTTCCATAATGATTTATTAACTTAGAGAGTTTTTAGAGCATTTAGAATTGTTGGAGTAGTTTTTGTCATCATGTTGGATATGTACTTGGAAATGGGAGCGCTTCAGGATGGGATTTCATCCGACATCCTTAAGTGTTAAATCTTATACATGGTATTAGATTTTCCCAACCTCTGTTGCTTTGATTCCCTTGTGGGTTTTAGGGAAGCAAATCTTGATCAAGGCCCAGAACTTTCATATAATTGTTCCTCTTCACCAGTGATTTGATGGGAGACACCTGTGGCTACACACACAATTCCTCCACTGATCCTTGGTGTAATTCTGACTTTTTACACTTCCCTGCTTTCACATTTCTAACAGGGAGAAAGGGTGGGAGAAGGTGAGTTTCATTCTCTTCAAATATGTTTTCTGGGGATGGAGATTGAATTTTTCAGTCCCAAAACCAGTTATAATTTCAAGGAAAAATAATGAACGGTAAAAATGGGAAGCAGCCAGGCAAAATATCCTGAGCTGGTGGAAAGCCTTGCAGAATATGCAAGATCTTGGGGAATTAGTGTTTGTGATTTCATTTCCATGTTTTCCATTTCGTAAAAACTTATTCTCAATGGCATCTTTCAAAATGTGGCAATCAATGCTGGGTTCATACTAAAGATATTTAATTTTTCTCAATAAAGAAACCCCTTGATGCCAGACACTAGTAAATTAATACACAAATGAAATTGGACATGTTTTCCACTTTTTGCAATGATGAGGAAGGAGTGAATGCTAATTATTCAATAATAGTGTTTATAATATTTATGCAGTCTTGTTTATTGATGTGTACATGCTATATCCTCTTTGCTTAAACTCTAAGACACAAGGAAAAAGGTGTTGTTTCTTTGCTCAGTGTTCCAAGTCTTTTGTAGCCATTCTTGACTTCAGAAAACTTCCTTAGGGTTTGCTTTTTTTTCTCAAATAGGCAGAACATATCTGTCCTAGCACAAACATGTAGAAGTTAGACATCTTGCTCCAAACCATTTGCCCAGGGCTTTTTGTAGTAAGTGAGGAGAAACAGTCATCTTTACTGGTATAAGCATGTAAGTTAAACAGGGTGGAAGTACTTATATCTTCTTGCAGATTGTGAAAAGTAGTTACAGTGACTAGTTTAGATATAAATATGTAAAATTAGAAGTGAATCCCACCACAGTGCTTACTCAGGCCACTTCAGGAGCTTTCTTCTCTGCCCACTACAAATTTTCTAACATTGTAACTTCAGAATTCAAGCTCTCAAGTTCTTATATAAAAAACTTAACTTTGTTGGTAAAGCCTCTCAATTTTATTATAAATAATTATCATCTTGAGAATCATTAATCAAATTTTCTAATAGTATAAATCCCTCAAATACCTTTGAGAAGCTGATTTTACAGCATTTTTTTGCCCTGATTGTTCTTCCACTGACTGTCTTTGGGTAGTACCTTACCCATATTACATCTCTTGTAGTGTTATATAGCCTTTCTGGTACAGTAATTAGTCATGTATTGGTATAACAAATACTTTGCTGCTAGATTAGATGTGCTGCTCTAAAATGTGGCTTATCTCATTCTATAAAGGTATCTTGCTAATCCCACATGATCAACCTTTGACAAGGAAATACTGATTAATCTTTTTTTTTCTCCACACTTCCAAAGATCCTGCCCTCCTGAATGGTATACTAAAATTTTTCATAGTTTTGAAATTCCTAGGAAGTATCACTTACCTGTAGTGTCCCTCTTAGTTTTGTACAGTAGTATTACCATTGCATCTGTGACAGTCAAAAGGTGTGTCTGGTTGACCCACTTCAGCATCTGAACAGCACCTAGTTACTCACTTGCTCTGTCCCCAACAGGACAGGGGAGAGAATAAAGAGAGCAAAAGTGACAAAATCTGTAGGTCAAGACACTTTAAGAAGTGAAGGAAAGTGGAAGAAAGAACCAAAATAAAGCAATTGATGCAAAGGCAATCACTGACCTCCTCCCACAAGCAGACCGATGCCCAGCCAGCGTCCAAGAATGCCTCTCTTCCCAAAACACCTCTACCTCCCAGATTTTACTGCTGAGTATGATTTTATATGGCCTGAAATATCCCTTTGTTCAGTTTGGGTCAACTGCCTTGGTGTGTCCCCTCCCAACTTCTTGCACACCCACAACCTACTTACTGGGAGGGTAGAGTTGGAATAAGGACTTGATGCTGGGCAAGGACTGCTCAGCAATTACCGAAATACTAGTGCATTATCCACACTTTTAGTCACAAATTCAAAACATGACAACATCCAAACCAGCAGCATACAGGCTGCTATGTACAAAATCTATCCACCCCAGTCAGACCCAATGCAATCTCCATCCCTTATTTCATATTATTTATGTCATGCTCGGGTCTTACACCACCCAGTACATCCCCATTAACCACCACCCTCTTTCCTTTTATATGAGATATATACATACAGATATCATTCCCTTAGTCTATGGGCCACTTTTGTAAAATGTTCATAAAATGTCTATTGAGTCCATTTAATCCATGACTTGTGTTTCATATGTTATGGTGGCTGCTCAGGACAGGAGACATGGCATGTTGTGTTAAATTATTGACTCATGTTGGTTCACTGCTGTACTTGCCTGACTTCTTGTGAACTCCAAAAACAGCTCAGTGTAAGTTTAGAAGGAAAACTCTTCTCCTGTTAACTCTCAGTTTTTTGCCCTAACTATATCTGATGGCTGACTGTAGGTCTCAGACCAGGGACCTGCAGACAGGTTTGAGAATTTCAGTGATAATTCTGCAGGCCAATTTCTACTGCCTCATCAGCAATAATTCATTTGGATTAGTACTGGAAGTCTCGTTCCCTTTTCTCTTTTGTTCTGAAATGTGTACACCTATCTCTGTGTGGCATTTTGCTATAATCTGGCTGGTCTGAGAATGCTGAAAAAACAGACTTTATGGTTTAATATCAGCTAGAAGGCATTACCTTTGTCCTGACCATTTCTAACTTATGATTCAAACCACTAATGAAAATATGGCTAGAAAATTAATCAGAATAGACCCCTTAAGGACCCCATTTAAAATGTCATCTGAGTATGAATATGAAACATTTGTAACTCCTTTTCAAAACCAACCAGTTTTTTTACTAGTTGTGCACCCAAACATAATTTCCCCCAGAGCCTTTCTTCTGTGATTACTTCTGAATTGCTCTTAGTTCATCTAAAAAGTGTATTAAAATCAAATAAAATGCATATATTTTATATATTTGATTACTAAGCTAGTTGTCCCATAAAAGAAGAAGGATTTGGTTCATGTGACATACTAGCCATATTTCATTTCCGCATATGCCTGACCAGTTTTCTAGGAACTTGTAATCCTCCACAGTTTTTCAAATACATGGCATATCAAAATATATTCAAATATATTCAAAAATAGTTCTCAGATTACTGCAAGAATTCTCACCCATGAATTATGGGTGAATTTCATCTGGAACTGTTGACTTGAATACATATATTAAATCTAAATACTCAGCACTCCCACAGCACTGTGCCTGTAATGCATTCACTTTTCCATCTTAAAATTAATTTCATTGGAGAATTGACTGCCATTTACCTTTGTGAAGACTGAAGCAAAGTGTTGAATACTCCAGCACTGTCTGCAGTTTGTCTTCCCTTCTGTTTACTAAATCCCTCTGCTTTCATCTGTTTTCTTCTTACTCCTGACATTATTACGGACATCTTCTTTGACATCTCCAACTGAAATATATTTTGCATCACAATCTTCCTGAATTTATTCATCTAAATTTTCATTATTCCTTTATAGCAGGGCTCAGGCACATGCTAATTTTTCCAGATCTCATGTAATGCCTTTTTCATTTTTGGATATTTAGAGCTTTCCTGATGCAAGCACCGTAGCGTCCCCCTCTGCTCACTGTCTCTGCAGTCTTTAAACCAGGATTGTCATCATATATTTAGAACAACCCCTTTCAGAATCTACCAGTTCACTTGAACTTCTTTATCCCTTACATTATCTTCTCAGGAGATCTCAGTCTCAGCTCCCAAGGTTGTGTCAAAGGTCTTTTCCCAATTCTTTCTGTGCAGTAGTAAAGGCTGTTATTTCATGATTACTTTCATCCTCAAATTATTATTTCCCACCTTTGGGTTTTCAATCAATTCCTTCCTGTCAGTTACATTAGAAATGCTGCTTTCCTAGTAAAACCGAAGTCTTACCTTCCTGAAACCAAAAATTTGCAACACTGGCAATCTAATCACTTGGTTTATCTATATCCCAACACACAGGATCTTACAATCAGTTATACGGATAGTAAACATCTATCTTATTACCTGGCCTTTGGATGGTTCTGATGATAGCTGAAAGACTCCCTCACTTCTCTCCTCATCCAATTTTCTGCTTCATGTAAGATGCTGAGCATGAAAAAGTGTGTTCTTTCTCCTTTTGAACTTCACCCACAGACAGTGTACAAGCCTCTGTCCTACCTTTTTCCTCTTCTTTATTTGATGCTATTCTGTTGTCTTACAGAGACTATACCAAGTTTTCTTTTATTGAAAACAGGAAAATTAAGGTTAAAGGATTTAAAAGCAAAACAAGGAATTCAGTCACCACTTCCCATTAGGAAGCAGGTGTTCAGCCATTGCCAGGAAAGCGGGGCTCCATCACATGTAATGGCTACCTGGGAAAACAAACTTCATCATTCTGAACATCCCCCCTTCCTTCTTCACTCAGCTTTATATGCTGAGCATGACAGCACATGGTATGGAATATCCCTTTGGTCAGCTGTCCCATCTGTGTCCTCTCCCAACCTTTTGTGCACCCCCAACCTACTCACTTGTGAGGTGGTGTGAGAAGCAGAAATAGGCCTTGATTCCGTGTAAGCACTGCTCAGCAATAACTAAAACATCCCTGTGTTATCCACATAGATTTCATCACAAATCCAAACCACAGCCCCATACTAACTACTGTGAAGAAAATCAGTTCTATCCCAGACAAAAGCAGCACACACTCTTGACATTCCTCAGAGCTAAATATGATTTACATAGAACCTCATATCCTGTTTCTGCATGAGGAGGGAAAATTAAAACTCCATGCCAGGTGAGACAGAAAACCCCCTATTTTTTCCATGTATTTCAAATTCTAGACAGATAGAATTAATAGAAAAACTGAGGGACTTCTGCAAGTTGTCTAGTCCAACCTTTTGCTCAAAGCAGAGCAAATTTTAGAGCTTGCTCAGGACCTTGTCCTATCAAGTTTTGAATATCACCACAGATGGAGATGAAAATGCAGAATTTTTAATTCTGTTCAGTAAAATTATCTTGCAAATGTTTTCAAACAATGATATAATTGGTTTTGTACATATATTCTATCTATATTAAATGCTTTGATTTCCTACTGAAACCAACAGTGACTGGGAGAACACCTAAAATGTTTGGTTATCTAGTTGTCTAAAACCTGCACTAATTACATAGGCTTGTTATGAGGAAGGGCAGGGGGAGAAAGTCATGAGGCCGACATCTAGGCTTGGTTTATGATGAACACTTATCTTATCAACCTACTGTTAATAAACTCACTAAAACAATAAAGAACAAGATTTAATTTTAACTTGGTTTACTGGCCTGCTTTAGCAATGGCTAAAGGTGATAGCTTGGAAAAATATTAATCAGAGTCAACTATTTAAAGTCAGACCTATTTTTTGACAGTTTCTGCAGGAAAGTTCATCTATCAGTCATCAGCCATGAAGATTCTCAGCTACCTCCTGGTTTACCGAAGGTTCCTGCTCATTGTCCTCACCCCACTGCTTTTACTTCCACTTCCACTTATCATCAAAACCAAAGTAAGTGGCCTGCTTTGAGAGGCACTTATTTTACACCTGTATGGCAAACCTGAGATTACCAGATCCTTTTAGGATCATGCAATGATTTGGGTTGGAGGGGACCTTGAATGATTTCCTGATGTATGCAGCATGAATTTATTTTTTCTGGTCAACTCACAGTATTTGCATAGAAATGTATAGAAGACAACAGCTTTAATATAAGGTTCTGTGCTGGTTGCATGGAGCTCTGAATTATATATTTGTTTTCTTGTTCAGGAAATGTTTTTCTCATTTAACTACATCTAGACTAATTAGAAAATCCTGTCTTTACTATTACATTTTGGCCACTTTTAAACAGCTCTGTATGATTGACAATGGACATGAATCGTAAGGAAGACAGTTGCAATTACCTTTTTTATTTGATGATGGATTTTGTGAAGTTCATCATATATTGTGTTGCCTGATAGCAAATGACTGGAATCAATGATCTGTGAAATTTCCTCTGGTTCTGAAATAGAGCGAAGGCTATGGCAGGACACCTTAGTTTTATTTTACTTGAAAGAAATTTTGCTGGCATTCAGTAACTCTTGTGACAACTCCAGGCTGATGAAATGGCTGTCTAAAATTGTATTAGTGATTCTATTTGGTACATCTCTGATGCTGGCAGAATGAAACAGAATTCCACCATGATGTTTCATCACATATGCATTATACGTGTCATGCATATCAATACATTAAAGTCCAATTCAGAAGTCCTTGCATTACAGTTAGATTATGGTTACAGAGCAACATACTTCACAATCTTTCACATCACAGTTTCAATATTTCACTTTCTTCTCTGAGCATGAAGTGTTTCTCAAACTCCTAAAGTGGTGGAACCTAGGTGAGATGAGCATTTGCGAGGTGATAAATGAATTGACACTATCAAATTGCTTCATACATTACACAAGCTTCTCCCCAAACATAAATGCTAGCCATAGCTGACTAACTTGGATTTAATATTGTTGGTCTCCAGTCAGAGGTTCCCAGCATCACTTCATTAAGCTATTCCTTTCCCAATTCAAACCATCTCTGCTGCTGTTGAGTAGTTTCATGCCCTAACCAGTGGCATTAAAAGATCTAAACCATTGTCCTCAAGAGCAGAAATATAAACTAAAACTACAGAAAAGAGGTTTCTAGAAGAAACTAGGCTCAATTCATCTCTTTATACTTGTCTGTGGCTGCATTTTATAGGCAGCACTAAAGTAAATTCTGAAAAAAACTCCTGTTTGTCAGGAGTTTAAATAAAAGACACTCACTAAAACTGCACGTCTTAAAAAAAAACCCGTACATTTCTTGTCAGTCTTGCACAATGCCTTTTAAATTAGATGATACCCTTGCCTTATTGATGCTGATGACAGGACTTCATTGTTTACAGGAGAGACAAAATTTGACCCATTATTGACTGTGACTACTCCTAGAGGTTTAAAGGTTTGCTTGCAGCTGCAGAATGTTTGTGATTTATGTTAATTAATGCTCTGAGAATGCACCAGAATGACCTGTATGAGTAATTGAGCTTGAACAAAGGTAGCTGACTTTTTTCCACCTTTCAAAAGTGGTAGAATTTAATTTTACTATCTCTTGGAAAAAAATATTTAAAATTATTTTACAGACTATGTTTCATATTTTAGCAGGATTATCAATAGCAGACAATAAGTACCCTAAATTCAGGTCCCTTAACTCATACTTGTTCCAGGAGGAGGGAAACTCTCTGCTGACAAAGATGGATATTTTACAATTGTGATTTTGATCCTGGATAATCCACTCATATTTTTGTTGGTGCCTTTTGTATTCTAGGAAGCAGAATGTGCATACACATTGTTTGTAGTTGCTATCTTTTGGCTCACAGAAGCTTTGCCACTGGCTGTTTCAGCTTTGCTGCCTGCCTTTATGTTCCCGTTGTTTGGTATAATGGAATCCAAAGAGGTAACCCTTTTTTTCTTCTCTATGATATTATGGATTTCAATGATAAAATCTCCAAATAAAGAACCGCATAATGTTGAAACCTGAGGGGCTAATCTATGGATTTGCTGAGTGCCAATCACAGCAGGTCTGCTTTAAGACTTGCTTACATACTTTGTCCTCAGGACTTGTTCATATTTCTTTAATATTTTTTTTTCTAGATTGTGATTCAGTTCTTAGATGCCAGTAGAGGGGAAAATGTTAGATAGATATAAAATATCCTTAATGTTACAGAAACGAGATGACACACTAAAGACCCCATGTGCAAAATGCTGAGTATACATCTTCCTGTCAAAGAGACACCACCACAGATGATTGTACTCTATGTCTGAAGTTGTTATTTTATCTGTTGGATATATAACTAAATTAATAAAATCAGCATTTCATTGATGATTTAGTTCATACATGAGGTGTCACTGATGATCTTACATTGTTCATATCATAAGCCTTATTTTTCAGTTTGTTTCAACACTACGTTCTCTAGTGCAGTTACTCTTGCATCATTTGTTTTAAATAAAATAAAGAGTTTCGATTATATTAACAGTCTGAATTTAAGCCAAAAACCTTCCTCAATACTTATTTCAATATGTACCTTTACAGATTTTTTTATTCATTAAACAGATAATATCAAAACCAATGTTTTTGGTTTTGTTTTTATTTCAGGTAGCTTCTGCTTATTTTAAAGACTTTCATCTACTGCTGATTGGAGTAATTTGTTTGGCAACATCAATAGAAAAATGGAATTTCCACAAAAGAGTGGCTTTAAGAATGGTGATGCTGGTGGGTGTCAACCCTGCATGGTATGTGCTAAACAATGTCTTGAAGGACAATAATACTTGTGGAAAGCTGTGTATTCCAGAAATAATTGTTTACTGCTTCAGAAATCCAGCCTTTCTTTTCTACTGAAAAAAAGTGGATATTTGAAATTATACGATTGATTTGTAGGTAACACTTTATTATTTTGCTGAAATCCTAATTGAAAGTTTGCTTCAGTGATCCTGTTCTTAATAAGGATCCTTCTGAACCAAAAACGTGATGAATTTGTGAATAATGTAAGGGTCCTTTTTATAATGGTGGTTTTACATTACATACCTGATACCTTCAACAGAAAATCTGTGCTATGCTTATTATTATTAATCTGTATTTCAATACTGTTTGCAAAATTCTGGACACTTCCCCAGAATACAAGAAGAGTTCAAAGACACAGTGAGTAAAAAAAGTCATAAAATTAAAGATGTGTTGGGGAAGGAAAAATATATTAAGGGCAATGTCTTTATTTGTTTTTGTCTTTGTCTACCTATGAAGAAAATATCAAAGGAATAGGAACTTCCCCAGATGGATGAGGTGATAAGGGCATGAAATCACACACTCTCCTTACTCACTATTAACATATATCTTATGAAGTGAAAATTCCTTTCTTTGCTTGCTTTACAAACTTGCAGAAAAGCTTTAGACATACAGAATCATCCTTCAGCACACCAATAAGGCAACAGAGAAGATCTGTAGAGGAAGTCTGGCTTCTCAGAATACATGATGTTTATGACTCCTTGTCAGGAAGCAGACAGTAACAGGAAATAAAAAGTCAGAAAAATAGAAACCTCAGGTCTAAAAAATGAGATGCTTCCTATGTGATCTAACTAATAACACCTCATAGAAATGCTGAATTATTTCTATTTCTCAGTGATTTGCCTGTCCTATTATTAAATATCACCTGTATTTTGTTCTTTCCTGCATCTTTTGATAGCTGGTATCTTTCTTTTTTGACATCCTTGTTCCACTGCCTCCCATTATCTTTAGCTATATTCTTGAGCTGTGCAGTTTTAGTTATTTCAGCTTTTCTGATCACTCCTAAATCCTCACCTTTTGGCTGAAATCTTGAAAGGGAGAACACAAGTGGATGGATAATGTGCTGTGCTAAGTTGAACACTGTGGGGGAACATGCTGTGGACACAGAAACCCACAGCCAGCTGGCAAGGTTACCTAGAGCAACCCCACAGACAGCTTTGTAACCCTGAGGAAGCAGTATCCCTCACAACTCTCAGCTCCATCACGTTTCCTGATCATGAAGGATGATAAGATTAGGATAAGATGATCTGTAAAGGATCTCTTGTGAAGGAAAGGATCCTCCCACTTCTCAGCATTTGCTGCTCATTACCTGTGCCCACTGAAAAGGGGTGTATCCTGGTGTCTGTGCATAACCCCCCTCTTCCCCTAGTAAGAGTCCCCAGACAGCCTGTGCACATTGGAGCCTCACCCTGCACAAGGTGGAGGTATCATTGTAAGAAGTTTCTGCATTAGAAGATGTGGGGGATGCAGCAGTGGAAGTAGAATAGGAGTCTTCTGGATGCTGCATTCTTCTGGAGAAACTGCCCTGTATCAGGAGCAGCATGGCCAACAGGACAAGGGCAGTGATTGTCCCCCTGTACTCAGCACTGGTGAGGCTGCACCTTAAGTCCTGTGTTCAGTGTTTGGCCCCTCACTACAAGAAAGACATTGAGGTGCTGGAGGGTGTCCAGAGAAGGGCAACGGAGCTGGGGAAGGGTCTGGAGCACAAGTGTTGTGAGGAGCGGCTGAGGGAACTTGGGGTGTTTAACCTGGAGAAGAGGAGGTTCAGGGAAGACCTTATTGCCCTCTACAGCTACCTGAAAGGAGGTTGTAGCGAGGTGGGTGTTGGTCTCTTCTCCCAAGTGACAAGTGACAGGACAAGAGGAAATGGACTCAGGTTGTGCTAGAAGAGTTTTAGGTAGGATATTAGGAAAAGTTTCTTCATCAAAAGGGTTGTCCGGCATTGGAACGGGCTGCCCAGGGAAGTGGTTGAGTTACCAACCTTGGAGGTATCTAAGATACATGTAGATGTGGTTCTTAGGGACATGGTTTAGTGGTGGGCTTGGAAATGCCAGGTTAATGATTGGACTTGATGATCTTAATGGTCTTTTCTAACCTAAATTGTTCCATGACTCTGTGAGTCCCTAAAGGCTTTTTGTCATTTGAGCTATGAGGTCTGGTCTGCAGACCCACAGGGAAAGGTGAATACATCTGTGCATCCTGCAAGGACTAGAGTGAGTAATAAAACATTGATCGTGCATTACATAGCAAGGAGTAACTTTACAGTTGTATGTAAATTAAGTTATCATCCAAAGCTCCATGTAGAATATTTTTAAAAACACCACAGTGAGAATAATGCAGAAAAAAATGTGGCTGAACAGATTAAGATATATTCTATTATCTTTTGATCAATTTTTGGAGTCACTCATTATTGTACACTACTGTACTACGTAGTCACCTGGCCATCAGTCCATAAAATTCTAGAAATTTATGATGAACCATTTTGAAACACGTTACTGAACGTCTTAATTTTCTTTGGTTTTATATCCTCGTGTAAGATGTACTTTTTTCCTACAATGTGAACATTCATATTCAGTGTGCTTAGCCTGACCAGTATTTTCTGCATAAAAATTGCTCCTGAAAAAACAATTGTTCCCCGACTTCCATCTGAGGGCTTAATCAAAAGTTGCATAAATTCAATGGGTTTTATACTACTGATGACAATTTGTGTTGAATCATGTCCTCCGCTTGAAGGTCTGCAGATCATTTCATCATTATGCAATTAAAAGTGCACAGAGAAAGGCAGTTGAGGAAGAAATCAAGTTTGAAATGTTGTTGTTATTAGCTGCAATGAAAAGCTGTGAGAGGCATTTTGAATGGTATTTTTATGTCATAAAATATTTCTTACAGTATTTTTCTATAAAATCTTGTCATTGTGTGCTGAGTAATCCTTACAGTTTTTTTGTGAAGCTTTTGATCAAGGCTAGACAGAGCGCTTTACAAATTGCACAAATGGCTTCTCAGAAAATGCTGTAACACCACAGTTCCTCCACTCAGTTGTTCTCTCACTGTGGTGATGCATAGCAGGCATTTAATGATGCTGCCAACACATAGGAAGTCAAGAGGACTATTCTCATTTACAGCTCCATGAAATGCATTAAAAATGACAATATGATTTGTATTCTAAAATTACCGTCCAAGTCCACCATATGTGACATGGAATATATGGGGTTTTTAGTGTAAAACTAGAGTGACTCTAGACACTGAGGCAATTCTGTGCATTGCATCAGTGCACTCAAGAAGTGCCCAGATGCAATTCCTATTTGTAGTAAATTTAACATAAGCCAAGCCCAGACTAAGATACTGTAATGACCTTCACTTTCCCGTTTAATATCAAATATGATGTTTATTGAAGCCCAAATAATCCCTACAGCTGTCTTGGGGCTCTGGTTAAGAAGTAAGTATCACTTACTAAATAGTTAATTTTTCTTCCTGTAACACCTAGACCACTATCTAGAGGAATTACAGACTATGTGATAAGGTTTTTACCTAGCTTGTACAATACAAAATTAATAGCATTAGCAATATAGCCATTTAACTTTCATCTGAACTTGTGACCTGCATGGTGTTCTTTCTTCAAAGATGATTCAAATTCAGTATCATTCTGTAAATAAACATTATTGTTCTATTTCAATTTATAACACATTTGATCCCTTAACTCTAAGATATGATAATTTCAGTGAGAAATGTCTTTGCTAAAGAGCATTTTAATTCATAAAATTTCTCACAGGTCAATTACAACCTTTTAAATTTTCAGTGTTTCCTGCATGCAGGCTTTCTGTTGAACAAGCTTTCCATTTATATTAAAATAGAGAGGTGATAGAAGGCATTGCTGCAGCAGCCAAAGACTTTTTTCTCCTGTTCCAGGCTTACTCTAGGCTTCATGGTTAGCTGTGCTTTCTTGTCCATGTGGCTCAGCAACACCTCTGCTGCCGCCATGGTGATGCCAATTGTAGAGGCTGTAGCTCAGCAGATCATCAGAGCTGAAACAGAAGCTGATGCGCTGGAGATGTCTTGCACTAACGGCTCCATCAACCTGGCGCTGGAGCTGGATGGTAGGCCTGCCGTGAAAATTTTCTCTTTGCCCACCCTCACTCTGCGGCGGGGTAAACACCACAGAAAATAAAGCTAAATGGCTAGGGAAGTACTAGCCATCATTACATGCTTCACTGTGAAACCTGTCTTGGATTACTAAGTATGAGGTCTCTAATGTTCACAAAGATTAATTAAAACTGAACAGATGCAGAATATGGCAGTTAGGAGAGAAGAGGCTGGCTTGTTCAGCCTAGTAAAATGAAGTTTGAAAAGAATTATGACTACAGGCTATAAGTACACTGGGGCTTAAATGTTAGCAAAAGAGCTCTTTAAACTCTAGGGTAATGCTGGGAGAACAAAAGAGTCTAAACTTGTTATGTACACAGTTGGACTGGGAATTAGAGATTTCTCATCATTAGAAGATTAAGACTTTGGTGTATAGGAGTTATAAAGGGGTAGGGCACAACTCAGCTGTTTTTAAGATTGGCACTTGTAGTCATGGGATAATGCAAAGTTGTTGCATAGGATGGGACTTGCTTATGGAGGCTTTCCAGTTTTGCTCCCTTAACTTATCTCTCTTTCCATCAATGCCTTACAGAAAATGTAGGAGAATGTGAAAACAGTGATTGGAAAGAGAAAGAAAAACAAGTTAATGGGTAATACTTATTTATTTACTAAACTCTGTTCTAAGAATTCACCTAAATAGAATATAACAGAATATTACAATACATACCTTTGTTTTTCCAGATATGACAACGATGTGGGTAGTATTGTGTGCACAATTGAAAAGGAAAACGAAAAAGAAAAGGAGCAGGTACTTAAGGTGTCTTTTATTATGCAGCTAACTTGTGTAACTTAATTTTTACTTAAATCTTACTTCTATGTAACACCTCACATGGCACAGTTCACAATTAAGGTAGTTTCATGTGAGTAAGATACATGTGTGTAGATATACATATACATACATTTTGCTTATGTAGTTATTTCATTAGTACTTTTACACTACCAGTGTATTTTATACAAGTTAAACAAACCTCACCAGCGAACAAGCTCTACATATCGGGTGTATATATATCCTAGATTCACAGAATGGTTTGGGTTGGAAGGAATCTTAAATATTATGTAGTTCCAGCCTCCCTGACATATATATTAGTCATTCCTGTGTAGACTGAGACAGCTCAGGCAAAGGACTTGAGGATTTGACTCTCCATTCTTTTCCTTTGAATGAGTAATTGTAGTACCACTGCAACAACAAACCAAACCATGCTGCATATGGCTATATTGCCAGCAAATTGTCTGGCTGTTCTAGGATATCCTTGAATCGTGTTTTTGTGCTTGATCGTAAGCTCTTCTTGTATATCAATCGGTTTATATTCTTTTAAGCAGAACCTACCACCTGCTGAAACAGGGAGAAAAAGCAGAGAGGACAAATACAATGGGATTTTCAAAGTGATGTGCTTATGTGTTGCTTATTCTGCTACCATTGGAGGGCTGACCACAATCACAGGAACATCGACTAATCTTATATTTGCTGAGCACTTCAATACGTAAGAGACTATATCAAATTATTTGTAGTCTTCTTAATCCAGAATCTTAACTGTTCTTTCTTGAGCTCTCACATGGCTCAATTAAAATGCATTAGAAACCAAATCCCTTTGATTTGATAGCATTTGACTCTATTACTTTATTTTATGTTATTTTCTGTTAATGATATAAAATGAAATTGCATAGTTGTATTTGCCTTACACTGAGAAAGGGATCACCCCACACACATAAAATGATCATTCTTTGGTTAAGTAGTACTTTACTCTTTGAATAGCAGCATGGAAAAGGATGGGCTTATCTGAGGAGGAAGACATTACTTAGCATGAATATGACAGACACTATCTTGCCTTAAAGGACAGTTACTGATTTCTAAGTACTACAAGAGCTAAATTCAGGTCTGCTTACCAAAGAGCATCAGGAGACTTTCAGGAGGCTATGCCTGGTGCATAGATGAAACGAGGAATTTAGGTCCATTAGCCAAAGAAAAGGCAAATAATTTCAAAGCAGTCTGAAACTCTGCATTCAACAGAACACTTTGTTTTGAGGTTATTAAAAACATTCTTTAGTATTCCTTTTCTTTTTTAAGTAGAACTACTTTGAAAAGAAAATCAGTGGATTTCATTCCAAAGCTTTTAAAAAAGCAATAGTTCTTGCTGAACTTTTTTTCTTCTGCAAACTACTTATTGCCAGAAATATTCCTACTCCAATTTTGAAGTAGAGCAAAATAAAACACAATCCTTTCATTACTCTCTGCCAACTATTCTGTATTGTAGATGGCAAAACGTTGAAAGACCAGTTATTGACAGATTTTCTTCCAACTTGTGTTACGGGAATGATGAAATTTGCCTTCTGCATGCTGCTAAAGGGAATTGAAGTGGTGCAGTCTGTGAACCAGCCTGTGCCAAGAGAAGGTCTGGTGCAGATAACAACAATGGAAACAGTATGGAGATTATCAGAGGGTGTGTTACTGGGGCCAAAGAACTACTCAGGGCAGACTGTGGCATTGTAAGTCCTTCAGACTTAAACTTTTAGACATGTAAGCTTTTCTGGTTCAAGCAGGCTTCACACTCAGGGGCCTAGGAGAACCCAAGCTTGATTACTAGGGGTAGGATCTGTTCTTTCTTATTTCCCTGCAGTTGTAGGAAACTTGAAAAAAACTGGCTTGCAGCTGGTTTTTTAGTTCGTCTTAGCTGTTAACAATCTCTTCTAGAATGCATAAGCAGACTGTTGTTCTCTCCCTGGGTCTTCACCCTCCGCTAGGAGCATGGGCCGTACCTAGAGCACTGCAGTTTTAAACCCCACCAGGGTTTTGTTTAATCTTTACACAACCACTGAGCCTAAACCTTAACTTAAGCTGAATCTGCCACCTAACTGTGCAAATATTTTTGTCTTTGTCTTGCTCCCCTTCTCCTTGAGGCCTCATCTGTATTTATGCCCTGTCTGAAGTGAGAATTGACCTGTTAGCATGACTTGGGCACATTTGCAGTCTACCTTCTGTGTGATAAGCATCAGAAGGGAGGATAATTCAGCCAAAGTGGTCTATATACAGCGTATTCCTCAGTTCCCCACTCTGTGACAAAACACTTAAAATGGCACTGCAAAATTTCATATTCATTGAATGTTCCCAATTTTAGTATTAAAAGAGCTGGAATTAGTGTTTATTGTTCTTTCATTTCCTCCATTTCATTTGTCATGTGGAGAGGAAACCAGTATATCTGTGTTAGCACTGGAGCCTGTGTGTTGCTGGGAATCCTTAGCCTGCTGTTGATTAAGGAGAAGCAATTAGGCTGTGTTCCACAGGACAGAAGTATTCCTGCCAGTGAAACCAGCTTCCTTACGGCTGACTTTTCAAGTCAGATTTGTTACTGACCTCTGAAGCTCAATCTATTAATTCTTTAATGGTATGCAAAGAAACATTACCATATAGAGTCTAGAATACAGACAACTCGGGGTGGGGGGGAGAAAAAAAAAAGAAACCCCAAACAAACAAAAACTATTGGCTAACACACCAAGAAGATGAGTAGTCAGCTAGTAGGCTAAGCATTAGTCTGCTCACCACTGCCCGTAAGATCTCCACAGGCCTTTACTGGCCAGGGAGGTATCTGTGAGGGTTCAGTGAGGATGAGATGGGTTGGTCCTCACTGCTCCCTGGAATAGATCCTTGGTGACACTGAGTCCCTTTCTTCTGACTCCATTTTTTTTCTTTTATCATTTTATCCCTTTCTATATTGGTGTTTTTCCTCTTGAGTTCTTCAGGCTCCTGCAGATCCCTGTGTCAGTTAACTCACATCTGCAGTTTTACCTATCTAATCTTACATAGCTCTGCTGTAGAGGCTTTCTCACGGCTCTTTCCCACACAAAACGGTTTCTTCAGCACTGCAACCCAAGGTTCACAGCTGGGCAGTAGCAGAGGAAGGCTGCGGGTCCCAGGAGCACAGGCAGCTGCACCCCAGGGTGAGGGAAAGTCTGTGGAGAGGTTAAAGAGAGAAAGGGTTACATGGCAACACTATGCCAGGGAGAAAACTGAGTTCTCTGCTTGAGGAAGAGTAAATCCTACAAGGAAACCTTTGGTCCTCCAGTCAGATTCCCTGACAGGTTACTCAATTTCCTGAATCCTATTCTGGTAACTTTGACCTTCTAACACGAAGAATCAAACTTTGCCAACATGACATTATTGTCAACGTAATAAATTTTATAAAAGTCATAAAAGGAATAATCTTATCTGGATTTGTTGTGTGAACCAAATTTGTTGGCAATTTTGTTTGCCTGAAAAGAGTTTATTGTTACTGGCACTGAATCACTATAAAATAGAGATTAATAACACCTATCATTTTCCAAAGGAAATAGATCTGGAAAACAAATAGTTCAGGGTATCCTGTTCATCCTTGCCTCAGACAAGACCTGTAGTAGATAATCCAACTACAACAGATAATTCAACCAGCACTACATAATAGATCATTTTAAAAATAATTTAAATTGATCATCTAGTCTACCTGACCTCTTCTGTTGGGACATTGTGATTTCCCTTCTATCTGATTTTTGCATCAAGGGAGATGGCTGGTCAAGAGACCAGACTTCTCACTTTTAGCATTAAAAGATTTCTCAGTAGAGCTGGAGCGGCTCAGGAAGAATAACTTCTTTTCATATAGTAAATTGAAAACCAGGATTAATTTACCTGGATTTGTGTGTTATCTATCTCATTCAATGGTAAATGCATTTTTTTAAGAAAATCAAAGCCCATTTCTCCTTTTCTTAAATGCACATGGCAAGGAGAGATCTGGTTGAATGGCCCACATCTGTAAACAGTAGATTAAGACAGCCTCAAAGAGACAAGGTGACTGGAGAGACAATCCACCTAACAAATTAATATTCCTGCTTTTCCTGAAAATTAGTTATAATAACTTCTTTTTCAGTTTTGAATCCCTTATGGAACCTTAAACAATACATGACTTAACGTTGTCTCCACTGTTACCTTCTAATTTACTTGGAGCATGTTCATTTGAGTGTATATTCTTGTGCTAAAATCTCCTCTCAAGGAACTGCTTTTCTTCAAGTTCCGTTTCTTTGTAGCCCTAATGTCCCTTAATGCTATGAGTGGCCATTCTTTGCCTCTTGAACTCAGGTTAGACACACCTAGAACAATGTCAGATCCCCAGGCCTGTTGCTGGTCCAGTACTCAAATAATTGGCACAACTATTTCCTGTAGTGATCATGATGACCAAGAAGGAGGCGGGAGGGTGAGGGAAGAGGCTACCAGAGGCCACCTCGTGCTGATTTCAGCTATCAGCTAGAAACACTGTCTTGAAGCAGGACTTTCTGGCACTTCTCACAAGTCTTCATTCTTTTGCAAAGCTCAACTGAACAGTGTTTTTACTTTCATCCAGACGTTACCCAGACTGTCAGTGCATCAATTTTGGATCCTGGTTTATCCTTTCTATCCCCATCACAGTTATTATTCTGACAGTCTCCTGGGTCTGGCTCCAGTGGCTTTTCCTCGGGTTTGAGTAAGTAAATGTTGTAATCAATAAAACTAAGGGTTGATGATGCAAGAGATACTTTGTACCAGGAGTAAATATTGCATCTATTTTTAACAGACTCATTAGGAAGATAATACAGCAGTGATTTTGCATCCTTCATTAGTATGGCTGAGTCTCTGGATGGGATAAGAATTTTCTGAAATAAGGATCCTTGACTACTCAGCCCAGTGTGAAAAGTCCATATCACAGATGATGATACCCTTTCCTTTAGAATATACAGACATCATCATTAAACAGTGCATGTGTGCAAGACAGAATACTGAATTTTTTTGTGTTTTGCTCTAAGACTGGTAGACTTAAAGATAGTTAGGATGTTGCCTGCTACTGGAGTCCGTGATTGGCTTGAATACTTGAGCAATATCCATGTTATAAACTAGATGATGATATTTGTAAATGTAAAGCAAAAACCTTCCACTTTTCCAAAATTTCTGTGTGGTGGTATCGTGGTTTTTTCCCCTTGGAGCTTCTGCTTTTAAGGTTTTGGAGAGGAAAATACTTTTTTGGGGGTTGATTCTTCAAAGCCTTGCACTCCATGAGTTCATTAACTTCCAAAGAGATAACTAGGACACCTGTCTTCCACAATTACATGGTTACTTACAATGCAAGAGACGAACAGTGAGACTGTCGGCTCTTAAGCAGACTTAAAATCACCCCTTACTTGCCAGTGTAAATGTGAACATTTATTGTTTCGTTTTACTTGTTTCAGTAGTGTTCTTTTTAACACTGTGTAAGAATCTAATCCAAGAATGAAAACCTAACTTGTAGCAAAATGTCTGCTGATCAGTATGCAGTCTACTCATGTGATACAAACTTTTCCATTACAAAACAAAGGAAAGCAAAGTCACAGATGACTTTCATTAAATAGCCAGGTTATGTATTTGATAGTGTCAATTAGTTCCCATGATTAAAATTTCATCCTTCCTGGGCAAATGAGCTAGTCAATAACAGGACCCTTTTTGTTGCTGTCTCTCTCAATCTCCCAGTGGGCTTTGTGCGTTAATTCCAATATGCTCAGTTTGGTGTGTGATAACTAAATGGGAGGTACTGTAATGTAAAGTGAAAATTTTACTTCTGCTAAGTGCTATTGTGAAAGGTTGGACTTTTTTTCTTTCTTCTGTGTACGCTGTTAATTCATCTTTCAATATTGTTGATTTACGTTCCAGTTTTAAAAACATGTTCAAGTGTGGCAAGAATAAAACAGCTAGAGAAGAGGCCTCAGCACGGATGATTCAGGAGGAATACAAGAAGCTAGGACCAATGAGGTATGTCAAACTGTAAATCTGCAAAGAAGAGCAAGTAAATTCAAGTGTGAATTCAGAAAAAAATATAACCCATTTTGTTTCTGCTATAGCTACCCAGAAATTGTTACACTTGTCCTATTCATTCTAATGACCGTGCTGTGGTTCACCAGAGAACCTGGCTTCATCCCAGGATGGTCTTCACTTTTCCCAAAGTAAGTAATCTTTTTGATACACCAGCAAGAACTGTACCATGTCTTAACTACATACCTTCTTTGCTTCTCAGTTAAAAATAAATAAATAAATAATGCTGTCAATACCTGAAAAATATTCCAGGCTGAAGTTGTTGAAAACATTTGTAGTGTTTACAGAATAGGTAAACTCCTAAACTCCATCAATTTCATAGATAGGTACATGCAATATCTGAAATGTGTAAAACCATTACAGGATAAAATGTTCTTCCTAAGCGGATTATGCCTAGGTTTTCAACTTGATACGGTGAGGGAGAATACATAATGGTTGATGTTGCAGTATCCTACTTCCTCATCAAATTTGCAATTTCAAGAATAAATCTTTGGTTAGATTTTTTTAATCTACTGCCCTTAGCCACTCTTGTATGCATACAGGCCAACATCCCCTACTTGGCAGCTCTAATTAATTATATAAATTCCTATCTGTTCATACATAACTCTCAACATCACAGTTCAACTAACCACCAAAAAGCCAGGAACAATTCAGAAACTATCACTTTTTTTTTTTTTTATTTCTGCTGCAGCTTTGTTATGCAGTCCCTTCCCTAGGATCACCTAGTCTTTTTTCCCTAAGAAATTAGTTGCTTTTGTAAGAACTTATTACACTGGGATGTCTCCTGTTCTTGTGCTGTAATTACTGAAATTTCAGATCTGTTCTTCTGTGATAAAGGTCTGAGTTTTTTTTCTGGACTACTGGGAAGTAGTTGCAGGATTGGAAGGAGCAGGACTCCATGCTGTTTAGGTCCTTCTGGATTTAACATATATTACTGGATGGGTCAAAGGTCAGTGCTGGGCTTGATGGTAATTTTCTATTTTGTTTTCCTGTGTCTCTGCCATAAATGACACATGAACATGCATCCATCATGTCTCGTGTCTTTAAATATATTCCCACCATTCATACACGCATGCACGTGCCTGTGCTCTGCCAAGAAGTATGGAAGGAGATATTACGAGAAGTAATTGTAGCCCCTTGAAGTTTTAAAGTGCAAATCAGAATTATTTTGTGTAAAAAATAGCATTTGAAGTGCGATAGAAACTAAGATTTTTATTATTATTATTATTTTTTCATTATCCAAAAAATTGCAAAAAACCCCATTTTTCCCCCCTCATAACAACAGCAGAGTGGATGGTCATTGTCTTAGATGAAACACTCTATTCTTGGAGGGCTCTTGGAGTGTTGACCTAATCAAGCAATCAGCCAGCTAAGCAATCAGGCTGGCTCTGCATCTTTTTGCTTCGTATTAACATATGCGATCATCAAGCACCATTTAATGAGATAGATCCAATACTGAAAAACAGACATTGTAAACAACCTTTCAAATTTGGTTCTTATAGCTCAAATGGATTATTTCAGTCCAGAAATCCCCATTTTCCTATTTGAAGTGGTCTTTTTACCACTGAGGATTTTGTTCACTGGCAGGCAAAAGCAGAATACTGTCATAATAAGCGCAGTTACAGGTTCTGCATGGGGATGTTACTTTGTGGATGCCCTCTAATGTTTTCCTTGGAAGAGAATGCAAGCACGTGTCATGTCACATTAGGATGAATCATATTATAATTTGGGTGAGGTAACCTGAAGAGAAACAAAACTTGCATTACTGCCTGGCAAAACCTTTAAGGGGAAAGAAAGCATTTCTTTCTCTTCAGATCTTGCCTATTTCTAGATAGTTTTAATTTATCAGTCAATTTCATTAATTGGCATAAAACCAGACAACTGGGATTTTTCTTTTCCAAGCAACAGAAAACTTCTCAGCCAAGATTTCATGAGTGGGTCAAGGAGCCAACACAGGTACAGCTGAGAGTAGTAGTGAGCCATCTTTAAAGAAAACAAAGCAGCAAACAGAAAAAACCACTCAAAACCCAAGAACTGTGGTTCTGTCAATGGTTACATTGCACTGATCACCATGATGTCCAAGAGGCTCCTGGCAGTGCATGAGCTGTGGCTTACATCTCATAGGCACGTGGTCACTAATGCCTCTGCATACAAAATTGTTCAGGGTTTTGGATTTAAATATACTAATAGGCATGTGCACAACTTCCCTGTTTATGTTACAGGAAACAACTGTAAGGAAATATTCTCTGCCCTTAAAAATCTAATTTCTGATAAGACTTCATTATCAGACACCTGATATTATTTTTTTGCAAAGGGCCTTACCGCACAGTCTCAAGCCAGTCTCAGGGAAGTTCTGTCACCTGCACAGATGAGCTATGTCTTTAGGAAAAGCTGCAGTGTCAGAGCTATAAGTAACCTCGAGACCCTCCATGGCCAGTGAGTGGGTCCTGTG
This sequence comes from Eurypyga helias, assembly GCF_000690775.1. NCBI lineage: Eukaryota > Metazoa > Chordata > Aves > Eurypygiformes > Eurypygidae > Eurypyga > Eurypyga helias. The sequence goes on along the minus strand of NW_010250665.1, from coordinate 26,210 downwards.
AGGTGTGTTTCACACCACTCCCAGGGTCTTAAACCAGGCAGGACTGTTGGTTCATTTATTCTCACATGCTGAAGGTCAGAAGAACTGCATTGTTCTGTGCATTAAACCCAGTGCAGATTTATTTTATTAGAACATGAATTACCAGAGAACAGCCGTGCTTGGTTTCAGGCAGGCAAAGCAAAGGTTCCTCAGATTTTGGAATTTACCACTTTCCTTGATAGTCTATCCTGGTGGATAATCACTTCTGTTGTCAAAATAAGCAAGACGCTTGCTCCTTGTTTTCTGTCTGAATATATCTTCCAGCCATCTGGTTTTGTCTTTCCTTTCCAAATTAAAAACTTCTTTATGATAGGTGTTCTAAGAATATACATATCTGGTTTAATTATATCACATTATAAGCTTTGTTTTGGCAATCTAAGTAGTTTGGTCAAAGTTTTGCTTCAAGAAACAAACCCTCGCCACTCACCACCCATGTTCATGTTCTCAGCCTCTTGTGCGTATTCTCACAAGTTATTGAGTGCCCTTTTTAAAATACAGACATGGATGTTTTTTTGAAATCCCAGCAGAAATATTGGTATTTATTGATGATAACACCACATACACTTTTTAAGGGTTACTTTTTAATCTGCCTTTGTGCTGAATCCATACTGAGCAGAACTCATTTTTAAGCAGCATTATCAGATGCATTTCAAATATGTATTACCTTTCCCAGTTATTTTTTCTTAAGAAAATGCTGTAAAACTATTGAAGAGTAATCTTTTACTGTCCTGCCCTGAGCCCCTGTTCCCTTTCTCTGGAGTCAGACAGCAGGATGTTTTAATGAATGTTGTATAACATTACAGAGAGAAGCACAAGGTAAAAACACCTATTTCCTTCCTATCTGTTGACAGCACATTCCCTGCTACTGCAGTTTCCTTCCATGTCCTGGCCTGATTCCAGGCTGTAGGGTATTGGTTTCAATTAGAGAAGTTTCAACTTGGCCTTTGGCCAGGATTTATGAACCTCATAAGAAACAGAAAGTTCAACACTGGTCTGCAGCTGATTGCAGCTGATGTATGCAAGGTGGGCTTCCCTCACGCTTCCTCAGATGATTGCCTGCTTGTATTCTGGGGTTTTTTTTCTGCATAGTTTATTCCTTGCTTTACCCCTAATACAAGGCCACTATGCACTTTTGCCCACAGACCTGTTCTCTACAATGATCTCAGTTGGAGTCATTGTGAGATTTCCTTAATCAACAGCTTTTTTGCTTCCTTATGGGACAACCAGATTTGCAGTGTTACAAGCAGGTAGGTCTTGTATATGCGATTGTATTACTGGTTGGATAAATGGACTCTGAAAAATGTTTATGCCAAAATTCAATAATGATTGAGAAGCTTCTTTCTGGACTAATGCCATGTGTGTCTTCATAATAGTATGACTAATGGTAAGATGCTGTTTGTTGGGCTGGAAGAGCTGTGACTGTTCAGCCAGGAGAAGGGAAAGCTGCAGCGGCATCTTGTCAATGTTTAATGTACAAGTTCAGAAGGATATTGGACCAGTTTAAGAAACACTAGTGCAAGCAGTTCTCAGGTACCGGAAATGATGAGAATACCCATGGCCCTTGAGTCTATGACCCTAGTAGTGACAGCCACAGGAGGATGATGATAAAGCTCTGCTACCTTCTCTTAGCTACCAAACCATTGTCGTTTGTGGGTATGCACAGTGCTGTTAAGGACTGTTGGACTGAATCTATTACAGATCATATTACAGTTATTAAATTTATCATTGAACTGTGAAAATCAGAAGTTTAAGCATCAGCTGTTCCCAAACATTCCCCTCCTGCAGCTTATTTCTGTGCGACAAAATAACATACGCTTACTCACAATGCTTATTTATGAATTTAGAGGGCTTGCATCTAGTATTTCTGCAGATGTGGTGAATTGACCTTGGCAGTCACTCTCTCACTGTCCCTCCTCAGCAAGACAAAGGAGAAAAAAAGGTTAAGAAGCTCATGTCTCAAGATAAAGACAGGGAGACCACTTGCCAGTCACCATCACAGGCAAAACAGACTTGATTTGGGTAGAATTGATTTGATTTAATTGCAAATGAAAAATAGAATTGGATGGTGAGAAAAAAAGACAAAAAACTAAAACACCTTTCTTCCACCCCCTTTCTTCCCAGGCTCAACTTCACTTCTTCATTCCTGACTCCTCCAGCTTTTTCTGCTGCACCAAGCAGCGTGGAGGGTGGGGAATGGGATCTTGTGTTCATAATGGCTCCTTTCTGCTGCTCCATCCTCCTCCTCAGTCTGTTCTGCTGCTCCTTCTGGCTATATATATTTATGTGTATTTTTTCTTGCTAACTTCTCCTTAGGTATAAAGGCTATGCTACGGATTCAACAACTGCCTTAGTGATAGGCCTCCTGTTCTTTATTATTCCAGCAAAAACATTGTCTAGGACTTCAAATGGAGAAAACAGTTGAGTATATTTTGATGTGGATTTTATTACAATAAGGTATCTAAGATGCAACCACAAATCCAACTTGACCATATATATATATGGTTATATGGTTATATATAACCATATATATGTTCCTGCATATTTAAGGTACCCTATAAAATTCAACATGGTAAATGCATCCATTCTCATTTAATTTTTCCCATTCAAAATGGAATTTACCCTGATTAAAGTATACCTCTGATTAAAGTGTACCCTGATTTAAGTATACCTCTGGCTTGCCCTCTTACTGCATTCAGTTCTGCTGCTGAAATCAGTGAGATCTGGGGGTTCATGGAGAATGCAAGAGCAGAACCTAAATGAGTCTAACTGAAATAATATTCCTTCAGCAATCTGCCTGAATAGTGCAGTTTTCTTGAGTAAATTAAACTCATTGATACCCCATCGCTATCTTCCACACAGGGAATGAGGGGATAGGGGCCAATTCTACAGTGGTGGAAACCGTTCAGTTGTGTTGTTTTCAGGCTGGGACAGTTTGCACCAGCAAGGATCTGTCCAGGAAGTTCAAGCTGTTCATGTCAAAGACTTTCTTCATCCTAAAATGTTGAGATTTTACCTTTGAATATTTCCCAAGTCCTTCCTTAGAAAGATTATTTCATTATATTTTTTAATATGTTTTTATATGTTGGTGGGGATTTTGGTTTTGGTTTTGTTTTGGTTTGGGTTTTTTTTTAATTTTTTTTTCTCTAGCTGTTTTTGGTTACACTCCACTGATTACTTGGAAGGAATTTCAGTCATGCATGCCCTGGGAAATAGCTATTCTTGTTGGTGGCGGGTTTGCACTGGCAGACGGCTGTGAGGTAATGCAATTTATAGAAGATACTGAAAAATCAGCATGGCCCATATCAGGAGCAATTCAGACATACAGTGAATTCACACCTATTCTCCTGTTTCAGCAAGTTATTTTGTAGCAATATGGCAGATGGTAAATATGACGAATATTCAAGACATTCAGGAAACAGGATTACAAAAAAAAGGAGTTTGCTTTGTCTTCAAAGACTACACACAATGATGACTACTGTTTGTTATTTAATTTAAACCTGATGATGGTAGAAGTTGTGCAGATACGCCATTTCCAAAGCCTTAGGGTTAATGTCCCATGTCACTAAGGTACCTCCCAGATGGAGCTCTGCTGGCTGCTCCAGTATATTGAGTAGGTTTGGGCCCAAACTCTGTTTATGAAGCCTGATACATGCATATTATAACCTTCTGATTATGACTTCTCTAAATATCTCAGAGGTTCATATATAAATAAATGAAATACAGTTTACATGGGTCCCTACAGGACACCAGTGAATTAGAACATGTTTTTAAACATGTGTAGTAGGAATATGGAAAATACATCAGATTTCTTCTCCTTTACACAAATACTTCACAATTAACAGATTAGTAAATTCCTGTTGTATACCCCCCTTTTTTTTTTTTTTTAGTGGTTTGTAAAATGTAAAAATGTAATCATGTTTTCATATTCTTTATGCAGGTTTCAAAGCTTTCTGGTTGGGTAGCAAGTAAATTGACCCCTTTAGGATCATTACCCTTGTGGCTGGTTATCTTGATATCATGCCTTATTGTCACTTCAGTAACAGAAGTGGCCAGCAATCCAGCTACCATTACGATATTTTTGCCCATACTATCTCCTTTGGTGAGTATAACACAGGTTGGTTTCAATCATAATCTTCTCTGTCATCCGTGTAATAATACAGCTGATCATGCATTTTTTGCTGTGCTGTGTGGTGCATTGGATACTTGGTTGTTCTGGGATTTTCTTACAAGAGATGCTGAAAATTTAGTTAAAATAGGTAGAAGTTCAACACTCAAAAATCAACATTGTTATTCCTGTTTGTGAATAGTTGAAGCACTTAAAAAGTACAGCCTTCTCAGTGTTTCTTCAGAACCACATCTTCAGTGAATATGGCTAACACTGCAACTTTCAAGCTGTCACCAAAGAGAACAGAGGGCTAATAGATGTGCTTTGTATATAATTCTCTTTTCTTTTCTCCTTAGATAAATTGTGTCCTTTCTCTTCATCATCTTTATCAAAACACCCAGTCTCTTTCTTCTTCCTCAAAACTTACTGATCATCTTTTAGTCTGTAGATTTTCTGTTTGGCCAGCCCAGATGCATATTAATGCCCTTTCCCTTTCTTACAAAGAAACCTCAGTTCTCAATTCATTGAATAAATACCTCCTATGTATTATATAAAACTTCAACTTTGTCATGCAGTGTTTTGCTTTTAGTGCTTGTCCAGTGCCCACACTCTTTATAATAGTCTTATTTTATGGATTTAACTACAGTTAGAACACTTCAGACATGAATTTAAAGTTCAGCAGCTATTCTGTATTAGAATCACCTTTCGTTTTCTGAAGCATTCCCAGATATAATCTTAAAAATAAGTTCTCGGAAAAGGTTATTTCTCACTATTTAAACTGGCAGTTCTGTCACAGATCACTTGTGTTAATATAAGTTGCTTGTATTTATATATTTCATTTGGTAAATGTCTCCCTTGACAGCTGTTGTCTCTCTTATTTTATGATAGGCTGAAGCCATTCACGTGAACCCACTTTTCATTTTGATACCTGCTACTTTGTGTACT
>NW_010250665.1:3111-21090 GCF_000690775.1 Eurypyga helias | reverse complement strand
GTTTGTTTTCCTGCTTCCTGTAGCAAATCCAGCCAACGCCATCGTATTTTCATATGGTCATTTAAAGATAATGGACATGGTGAGTTTTAAGCAAAACTCCCCAAAGGGGACTTTTAACATTTTAAAAACTTTATTCTGTGTCTTGATGTGAGCTTTTGCTTTCTTTTTCCTCTCCTTTAGGTGAAAGCCGGTTTGGGCATTAACATCATTGGAGTTGCTGTAGTTATGCTTGCAATTATGACATGGATAGTGCCTATATTCAATCTCTATACTTACCCAAGTTGGGCACCAAACCTTCCTTCTACAAACAGCACTGGGCTGTAAAAAAAAAAGAGCGTGGGGATTGGCTTGGATTGGGTTTGTTTGGTTTTTTGGGGTTTTTTTTTCCCCTGACTTGGTGAGTCACTTAAAATGCTTTTTGTCACCACAACAATAGGGATCCACATTACTATGACTGTCATATTTCACAGTCCCAGAGACTGATGAGCCAGTCTGAGTCTAATCAGGAAGAATGCTAGACTTTCTAAATATCATAAAGTTAGATCAAGTTTCTAATCTAGCTCAGCTAGACTGAATTTTTATATCTTCATATTATGAAGGAAAAATAAATGTGCATAGCCGTTATCACTGGCATTTTGCCCCCATTCTCAGGGTAGTGGAATAATGAGATTTAGATTTTACTATTTCAAATACCTTTTCTTACTATTACTTTGGTGATATTTGGGGTTTGTCCAAAAACACATCGGTTTTCTCTTTTCTAGAATCAAACACTGAAACAGTGTTGATCATACAAAAGATCAAGCAGGGGATTATCTTGAACAGATAGTTTACACACCTGTCAAAAATGCAGAGAAGGGAGAAAGGCAGCACAACCAGTTACACAGCACTTTAACTCTTAAGCACCTTTTACTTTGGAAGGAGAATATATACTTAAAAATAGGCTTAGTCTACCTCCTCTAGGATCTCACTGAAACACGTTGTTGTCATCTAGTATTTTTCGGAATAGACAAGTATTGATAGATCTGAGTTAATCTGTATGAATTCAGACTAAATTATCATCATACCTCTCTGCCAAAAGTAAGGAAATATCCCTTTGATCAATGACAGCACAAGACAGAGTCCTGAAGATGTTACACTCAATCCATCAGTCAAGACTACAGTCCATCTTCACCAGGAGGCTCATGATCTCTACAGGAAAAGTAGCAGTTTAAGGTTTCTTGACTGTGTTAATGTTGTAACACAAAACAGTGCGGTGTAGTCAGAATGGAAGTTTGTAGTCCAAAGATATCTTCAAATAATGATGTTTTATGTGGTTGTTACATGTTTTTCACAGTAAGGAATACAGCGTTGTTCTTTTCACCTGTTGGGAAGATGCATGACAATTTGTAAAGGGTGTTTAGTTAACAGTCTGAATCAAAGCAGCATGTATTTAGTTTGGGTCATCCCTTTGGGCACCTCTATGATGGTTATAAACCTTAATCTGTCTTTTACAGATACTGTAAATAACCCCATTTTTCCTAAAAAAAAACAACCAACAAAAAACAATATTGATTTTTCATTAGATAGTTTACATATATTTTTGATAGTGCGTATTTAGAGTAGAGATGTCAGTCATGACTTTTATAATGCCAGAATACAGTGTACAGCATTGTTATAAATGTAATCTGCTTCCATTAGCTACTGGTTGCAGATTCAGCTGCAAGGAGTTATTAAAGAAGCACTTTTTCTTAACAATGATGTTTTTGTGTAAGTAATTGCTATTTGTACTTGCCACCACACTTTTCAGCCTGACTGAGGCTGCTCACTCTTTAGATGGCTACCTCTCTTTTCTTCTTCCCCTCCCCTCTCCCCTCCACCGCCCCTGTATTTTTTATACCATGCTTGGCCAAATAGAGCTATGTCCATGACTAGGCCAATCGGGAGCTGCCACTATCCAAATGATGTTAACTGATCCCCTGCAATAATTATTATAATTACAGAGATGCAACACCTGGCTAAATAAAGCCTCTAATTCATCAGGTACTAGAAGGAAATGCTTATGTAAGTAGCTAACCCAAGACGTAGGTCTTGGATTGTATCATATGATGTCTTCCCAGAAGAATGTGAAGCACAGGATCAAGGAGCTCATGGTTTATGTAGGCCTTGGTCCTGAAGGTAGAGAAAGGACAACTAGCTAAGGAAGTGCTCCTGCTTTAAGGTTTCTACGTATGACCTTTCCAGTTCCGGCAGTGATTTCCACATTATTCAAGGGCAGTGGAGACAGTGAATCATAGAATATTTCAACTGGAAGGGATCTCAGAAGACCACCTCATCTAACCTCTTGTTCAAAGCAAGGTTGACACTTAATTCAGATCTGGTTGCTCAAGGATTTGTCTAGTCATATCTTGAAAATGTCCAAGACGCAGACTGCATAACTTCCTGGGATAATGTTCTCCAATGCTTTACTGTCCTTGTGGTGAAATGTTTTCTCTTTAAACAAATGCGCAAACTTATATTTGTTTTAGTGGAATAGACTCATTTTTCTTCCTTTTATTTGGCATATATTTTTTCTATGTATAAAACTGGTTTTGTATTTTTTTAAAGAAATGTGAAAAAGGGGGACAGTCCTCTTTGTGGCCTTCCCAGTGGATGTGATATTTTCAGTCTCCACTGGTCTGGTCTGCAAAGGATCACCAGTATTATAACCATGTGGCAATTGTCATTCAGCCAGAGGAAATTTGTTGACCACTTAGGAGTTGACCCCAGTTTTACTAATGTTCGCAATACAGGATTGGCTGTTGTAACCTCAGCCTTGAATACGACGTTGAGGCCTACAGCGGTCCATGAACGCACGGCTCTGTGAAATCAGGCTTTGACACCTGTATTCTCTCTTCAAGTTGCATATCTTCATGGAAGAAAATAATCATTTTTCAGCACTTAAGAGAACTCTTCAGAAGGTGTCAGCTGCAGAAAGTGATACAGTTTTCAGTGTAAGCTGAATCTCAGCTTGTGCCAGATGATTTGCACCTCTTCACTTGTTTTACTTTTGTGTTTATTCATAAGATCATAGATAATATTAAGAAAGGCCCATTGTGTCTGAACCCTCACATAATGCAGACCACAGAATTTCCCTAAACTATTTTTTCAGGACAGACAACATGATGAAGTACCCTCATAAACAAGAATGAAGATTTAATTTTTTTAATTAAGGAGGCACTTTAAAAAACTCTTTTCACTACAATCTGCATATGCAGCAAATAACATGCCAAGAGAGAAGGGAGTGATTTTTAAAGAAAGATAATAATTTGTTAGACCATGTGCATTTAGAAGTTATCAAAATGAAATGTAGAATTAAGTTTATAGAAAGGGGTCAGACACAGTCTTTAATCTGTTATTATTGCTAACTTATTTTTAAAGCTTTTAAGAACTTTTTAAGTCAAAATGAACAACTCTGCAGTGAGAAGATTGATAGTTTCCTCACCTGAGAGCGTTACAGTGGAGGAAAAAGAGAATTTGAAAATGATTGGCTTCCTGGGTACCGAATGGGTGGATGTGGTTCTGACCGCAGGCATGGAGCACCATGCCGACTGCCAGCAGAAAACATGCTCTTCGTATGTCGCTATTATATTCATTGCTTAGCCCAGCATTTGTTCATATTGTGATAAATGGTGGAAATGAATCTATAATTATTTTAAGTGTTGATTAATATATGATGACTGCATTAACTATTTATAAATTGCTTTGTATGTAATTTTCATATAAAATGGTGTGGTTTTTTCTTTGTCTCAGCTGAGTCTAATTACTCTACTCTATTACTACATAAGTAATATTTATGACTTACTATTTATTTGTGGTGTCATTCCTGTTGAATTAACTTGAGTCTTTGCCATGCACTTCATTAGGGGAGATGTGCCAGGCCTTTGTTGCTCTTTTCTATGGCCACGCTATATCTAATATACTTCTGCTTTGCTTTTGGAAGATGTGCTTTTAGATTACCAGAAACCACAAAACAAGTCAACCCTGGAAAAAGCTTCTTGATTGTTATTACTACAATCAGATAGTCAGATCAATCCTGCAGTGTGAATCCCCTTACCTCCTTTTAAAATTAAATGTCTGTGTTTACTGCAAGGGTCTTGCTTGTTAAAAGTGAACCAGCCTATAGCCCGAGGGCTTCCTGAGGAGCAATGCAGCACAGCAGCTCAGGAAGGGTATAGTGAAAAAAGAGCGCCTTATACCCTGGATCTTACAACGTTTTTATTAAGTGCAGACACCAAGCCAGTTCACACGCTAATTACAACAATCAAAAGACTGTTGTACGTTATGTGCAGTTGCTGGTAGGACTGGAAGGCTCCTAGTGACCCCTTTGCTGCACAGAGGTATGCTCCTGCCGCTGGCAGCCGGCACTGCCATGCCTTGATGGTGACACCCTGCTGCTTCAGAGCTCCTGGGGCTGAGGATGTTCCCCCAGGGTCTGCACAGATGTCAGATTGCTTCGCAGCCATAAGTGATGAATGATAACTTCAGTTACCAGTTCAGTTCTTTGTCTCTGCAAAGATGATTTGATGATTTATGGGTTTTAACAATTACTAGACTCTGTCAGTGTTACTCCTTAATACTTTTGCCTTGTGTTTTTCGAAGCTGTTAGATATGACTTTAACCTCACAATATTTAATTTTTATACAGCTTTCCTTTACAATACTGATCTACTATTTAAAAAAGAAATATTTCCCAAAAGTTGTAGTCCAACATGTGTTTAGTGAGGAATTAACAAGAACTAAAGTTGTGGTCTGTGAAGAGAAGTTATCTTTCAATAAAAATGCCTGAAATTTCTTAAACCTTTTGTATTGTTATAATATCTCAACATCTGATATACATGGCAGAGAAGAGCGCCTGCTGAGAATAATTTAAACTTACTAGATATCAAAGAAGTCCACTTTCAAAATAATTAAAAGAGGGGAAAGGTCTTTTAGCTTTATAACACAGTTACAGTAAAAATTCTGCTCTCTCCTAGGTTCCTCTACAAACACAGAATAAATATATCACAGATGCCAACTGTTTAGTGCTTCATTACAAAATCAGAAAGCAATGCATATACCTGTGCAAAATAGTCCCTGAGTGGCTGGCACATGATTCAGTGCCCCTTGAAGTCATGCAGAATCATTTTAGGTGGGGTGCTGGAGCAGACCCACAAGGATGGTTGGAAGAGTCATTTCCAAGAACTTCATTTGTTCATCCTTCCACAAAAGGTCTCAGGTTTTACTGTGTGCAGATGTGGCAACTGTGGGAACTTGAGTGTCAAGCTTCAAGGATGGGTTTCAGTTTGCTGTCCTAAGTTTTCAGAACTCCTGTACGAGACGTGGGGAAGATCTAGGTACCACATGAGGGCTGAAGAACCAGCGAGGTGATAATAGCCCAATGCTAATGAAAAACATGTGCCTGAAACACTGTTCTCGGACATCGATCCAAGAGTGCTGCAGGGAATTTCTGTGCAACCTGCTTCCTTCATTTAGAGATTTCTGTTTTCCATCCTCCAACATCCTCTGATAACATCGGAAGCATGAAAACTTCTTTTGTGATTCTCCCTCAAAAGCTGGTTGATTTGAACCCACAGCTTTCACAGCCCAAAACGGAGTTCAGTGTTACTGGGCTACACGATGCATTCTCCTCCTGACAGACCCTGTGTGGCCAACAGAGGAAGATTCGTGAGCCCCAGAAGGACAGCTGTAAGCCCATAGCATGGGCAATCAGCTATGAGGGGAAGGTCTGGGCCTAGCAACTGTGAGGGCAATCGCACTTTTGCCCTCTCCCACCGATACCCCTCCAAGGCGCAGGGAAAGACTTTCCCCCTGGGCACCCGAGCATGAGAATGTCTTGCTGCAGTTGGACTGTGATCCCACACCCCACAGTACAAGTACAATGACATTCAATGGTGCCTAAATTAGAAATCAATCTCAAGAGTTCAAGAGAGTAATTTAATATTTCCAAGACTAACCAGGCAGATTAAATTCACAGATTTTTCTTTGGATATAAGCCTTTGGGTAAGTAAGTATGAAAAAAAGAAGTTCTAAGACTATATTAAAATACAGAAGTTGGACCTTCGGGCCAGGTGTTTTTCTTTAAACATAAAACTAAATATTTTTATTATAAGTGGGATATAGCAAAAGATTCACTGGGATTTATCCGGCTAAGAGGCTCAGTGTTTACTGCACACAGACCATCATTGAAATAAGTTGTTCTTCACCCCTAACATTGTAATCCATGCTATAGGATGTACATCTTCAACTGTGCCTGTGTACATCATGATTGCAGCTAGCAAAGCAAACATAAAGTGGCAAGCGTATGCATTAAAGCTACACAACATAAACATACCAGGCGTGTGTAACCAAGGCAGAAACATTTGATAGTTTTTACTATTTGGCTCAGCATTTACTATTTGGCTCAGCAGAAGTAAACACTATAAAAGTCTCTTGTTTAATGTAGCACTTGCTTGAATGCATAACAAATGGCAAAAGCATTTTCTGCTCTCCTAGATGATTTCTCTGAACAGTTGTCCTTTATCAGACTTTTATGTTGTCTTGCAAAACTCTGTCTCTTATTGTAAAGAAATAAAAGGAATAAAAGAAAAAAAAAGAAAATAAATGAGGAAGGCAAGGGAACAGGGAAGAAGGAAAGGAAGGGATGGAGAAAGAGAAAGAAGCTGACCTACAATCTGCAGTTCTGAGTCTCACCTTTCAAAACTGGTAATGATCCGTGTACAGGACTGACAACTTTTGCTGACATCCTTCATGTATTTGAAAAGTTCAGTCTGCATAATATAGAAAACCATGTGCTGGCTAGTTCTTTCTTTAGATGCTATTATAATGCACCAGAGGAGAAGGAAATGGATGGCATAGATAGTACCATAATTTTCCCTGTTCACACTGTGAAAGCAGATGGAGTTTTGCACCCATTAAGAACAATTCTTCAATTCCAATAAGCCATTAACTCTTTCCTGGTTGCACTGCATATTTTCAGTGTAGAAATTAAAGAATTCATGGCTTAGGCAATCTCTCATGAGTGATATTTTTGAATACCACTCTTAAAATTCTTAGGTGTGGAGCACTCTTCCTATAATAATGGATTATTACTACAGCCTTATAATTTGAGCTGAACTTCCAGTGCCCTCCTGCAGCCACTTACCCCATTACTCTCAAGTTGTATTGCATTTCCAAGATGATTTTACAGATCACGTGGTAAAGATAGATTGTGCTACACATGATGCTGACAAGGTCAGTGACAGCTATTATGTGAGGTTGCCAGGAGCATAGGAATTTGCTGTCCCCAGCCACGATGGGACTAAATCACAGAAAATCTAAATCTCCTCCTAGCTAATTGGAGATGGAAACTCCCACCTGCTCTGATTCCCTTCAAAGGTAGCAAAGCACAGGAGTGCACAGCTGATCTTGGTCCAGTCAAACAAGTGTCTTGTCAACAATACTCCCTCAAACTGTATCACAACCAAAGTTAGCTAAATGTTAGCTGGACCCTAGCCCAGCCTCTTCCCAGGGACTTTACCTTGCTCTGTCACCTGGGAGCTCAGCCCTTGGGAGAGCTATTAGAGATGGTCTTCTGACAGTAGATACAACTGCAAGCAGCAATAGATACAACTGCAAGGAGACATCCTCATTGTGATTCAGCTTCTGCAGCAACCTCCAGAATGGGTCTTCCGTAAGCACATCTTGGGTCTTCTTCCTTGGCCACATCTGAGAAGTATCAAGCTATCTCTGCTTTGAAACTACTCAGGTGTTTTCCTGGCAAGTCAATAGCAGAAAAGTAAAAAATACTGCAGGACAACAATAGTACCAATTACTGCTAGTTATTATATTGTGTAGGGTCTTGGCAAAATTGTGTCTTTTGAGGTTACCAAAGCAAATGAAATTTAAAAACCTTTTGAGAAACTGGTGACAGACATCATTAATGGAAGGTTTGAGCTCTTTAGCAGTGGATCAGAGCTATAGAAAATCCCACTCATTTTATTCATAAGAATAGTTGTAAGCCTTTCTATGTGATTACCCAAGGTTGTGATTGCTGAAATCCATTTGTAAATAAAATTCATACACTTTTCCTACATAAATAAAATCACATCACTTTATTATGGTTGCAAATTAAATGGAACTATTTCCCAAGATACATGCTCCCCTAGGATAAAATGATGCATCTCAGCAGGATCAAGTAATTAATTGCCAGCATTATATTGGCTTCTTCCTTAATTGTGAAAATAGCTAAAGATTGATTGGAATGAGGAATTGCTTTGGGCTTTTTTCATGTTTTTTTCGTGTGGCTACTAAGACCTCAAAGCATGGAAATAACAAAATTTTTTTGTAGCTACTTATTACTACAAATTCAAAGGGGAAACATTTCTTTGTAACTTTGATTATAGCCAAGACAGTAATGAAATTGCATTAACAATACTTGTAAATGCAAAAAGTGTGGTAAAATAATTAAATGGTTTGAATTTGGTTAACATATTAGCATTTGAAGGTGACAATGCTGCTATTAACTTCAGGAGATATTACTCCATTTAGAAATTAATAGCTAGTGAGAAAAGAGATCCACATTCAGATAAATGCCAAGTTCATCTACTGAAGCATTCTAGAAAGTAGACTTTGGCTAACAGGTTACAGAAAGCTGTATACTGCAGATTCTAATCCCTGATACATATTCAAAATTTTTCTTATGTAAATTAGTCATGGCTCAGCTAGCACCAGAGGATGTGGTGACCAGCTGATCATTGTTCCCCATAAAAGACCCTTCTCTGTCTACTTTTAACACCTAGAGCTGCCATTCTGTCCCTTACTCAGAATTCTGCTTTCTAGCCTAAACAGCTAAGATGTTTCTGTATGTTCCTGGGCATGATGCCAGTGGCCAGTCATGGGTAGAGAATCCAAGCACGTGCAAAGAGATAGTCTATGCCTTAGTCAGTATGTGAGTCAGATCAGCCGTACTGTTCATGTCACTATCTGTATGTGGTGGCAGTGCCTCCTTTGTGAAGTTCAGTAGCCTGAGGTTCTGCGTACCCAGAAAAGTTGACAGAACTGAATGTCAGAAGCCATGCATGTCTTAAGCAAGGTGTAAGTATTTAACTGATAGAAGCATTCAGTAGGATGTCTGGCTGGTGGGTTTTTCAACATTCGATCATTTTGCATTGCTAAATGACGTCAATTCTTCTCCACTTTATAATAACAATTTTCTAACCCTCTTTTTTTTTTTTTTTTCTCTTCTGGACACTGTAGGATAGTCACATCCCTCCTGAGCACAGGGGTGCCAGCAGAGGTGGAGAACCCAGTGGATCCAATAATACAGGCAGATATACAATGAAGATAATGTATTTTCTTTAACTCCTTTTGGAGCAGCAAATTGCTCTGTGATCCACTATAGACCTTGGACTTTTTCTGTCGAGTTAACAAGTCCTTAACTTCATGAAGCTAACTTGAAGTCCTTCCTGAAGAATCTTCATTACATACTTCATGAAGAACTGAAGTTTTTAACCTTATGAAGTTCAACATAGCCAAGCACAAGGTCCTGCACATGGGGCAATTCCTAGCACAAATACAGGCAGGGCAGAGAAATTACAGAGAGTAGCCCAGAGGAGAAGTATCTGGGGGAAATGTTGAACAATGAGAAGCTCAACCTGACACAGCAATCTGCGCTGGCAGCCCAGAAAGTCAACCATACCCTGGGCTGCATCAAAAAATGCATGAAGAGCAGGTCGAGGGAGGTGATTCTCCCCCTCTAATCCACTCTCATGAGACCCCACTTGGAGTATTGTGTACAGCTGTGCTGTCACCAGCATAAGAAGGATATGAACTGGTTGGAGCGAGTCCAGAGGAGGCCACAAAGATACTCAGAGTGCTGGAGCACCTCTGCTATGGGGACAGGCTGAGAGAGTTGGGCTTGTTCAGCCCGGAGAAGAGAAGGCTCTGGGGAGACCTTATTGCAACTTTTCAACATATAAAGGGGGCTTATAAGAAAGATGAAGAGAAACTTTTACAATGATTTGTAGTGACAGGACAAGGATCAATGGTTTTAAACTGAAAGAGGGTAGATTTAGATTGGACATCAGGAAGAAATCCTTTATAATCAGGTTGGTGAGGCACTGCAACAGGTTGCCCAGAGAAGTTGTGGATACCCCATTCCTGGATGTCTTCTAGGTGAGATGGGGCTTTGAGCAACTTGAGGTCTAGTGGAAGGTGTCCCTGCCCATGGCAGGAGGCATAGACTAGATGATCTTTGAAGGTCCCTTTAAACTCAAACCATTCTATGATTCTAATTCCCCATTTTTTTATTTGCACAATTGGTGTTGCCCTGTTAAATATTGCACTTAGCTAATGTGTTTGTTTATTTGGGTTTTTTTCAGAACATTTACCCAATTTAGCAGCACAATTTTGGATTCCAAGCATATCTCCAAAGAGCTCACAGACCATGAAACATTTCTGTTATCCACAGATTTTATCATATTCTTCCCTTACACGTGATCTACCTAGAGTGTAATGGAGTGGCAATTTTGTTTATTTTATTTCTGAGGAGTGTCCATATTAATCCATGCTTTTCTGGCTTCACAGAACCTTGATGAAGTGCCTCCAAGAAGCAAGCAATGGCATCTAAATTATTTAAGAAAACATTCACAGCACTATAATGACTACTAACCTATCTCAAGAAAAAAAGGTCAGTAAATCTATTAGGATCCTTGAGATTTGCCTTGCTGATATTTCCAATTTCTCTACCTCTTTATTTTTATGAAAGGTAATATAATTTGACCTTGAATTTATTAATAGCCTATGCCACTAATTGGACTGCAGGTAGCAGTTAGGAAAACACAGCAGTTAGGAAGATGAAACTAAATAATCATCCACATGCTTTTTATTTTCAGTTTTAATTGGCATTGCCTCAGCTAATCATAATTAAGGGAAGTGAATATGCAACATTACATACTCGTCTATAAATATATTTACATCAGAAGCTGTTTAATGGTAATAATAAATTATATTCATGTAGCAACATGGTACTCATCACTCCAGTCTCACTTATATACAGAAGTTCAGTTTATTGACTCAGCAAGGACCCTGAGGTGGGAAACATGGGTTTCTCTTCACTGTTTTGCTATTGCCTCATGCTAACCAGTAGCTCAAACTTCCTGTGCCTTTTTATTATTTTTCTGGACATGCCAACACTATCAAAGATGTTGGAAAAAAACCTTCTCTCTCATTTTCTTCTAGAAGATCGCTGACATTCAAAAGAAGTTTCTCAATATTATTGAGTTAGAATTAATATTTTCATTGGAATGAGGAGAAAAGCCAGAAAAATGCAGATTTATGAAGGTCATAAGAAGGTGCATAGTGTATTGAAACTTTCACTGTATTATTTTGTTAAATCTATGCATAGAAGAAAAATTCTTCCCAGTCAGGAAAATACAGTTCAGTACAGCACATCACTTTCCAGCATTAGTGAAATGCAGCCAACTTCAAGATGAAATGTGGAAGACCTTCTGTAGTAAAGCGGGCAACATTTACTTCTTAACCTGGTTAAGGATGCAACACTTGGAAAAAAATGAAGAGCCATGTATTATTGAGAAGGATGGCATGGTTCAAACAGACTGAATAATTAGGAAAAAATTATGCAGCACTGTTGAGCTGTAGCCCAAAATGCTACTGCTTCTTTCCACATAAGCAGATCACCACTATTAACCACTCACAGCTATGTAATGCATCAGCAACAAAAACTAATGGTCAGTGCAGGACTTGCCTACCTCAGCAAAATTGTTCAATCATTTAAATGGGCTTTAGATGACCTGACCATAAGACTGATTTATAAATTGTTTACCCAACCCATATGTACACTGTGACATGAGTGTGGCTGCAAAGAAATACTGTACACCACTTGCTGATAACTGAGCGATAATCAATCACCATTCTGCTCAGAAATAAAAAAGGAAGGGAAGTGGTGTTTTAAGGGGTCTTAGAGTAGCTCAGACAAGAAATGTTGAGGATGATGATGTAATATTGCATGTTATCCAGGTCTAGCAATAACAAAGTCAACAAAGGTTAACTGTTTTCCAGACTGAGAACTACCCATAGGTGAGACAGCCTCCTCTTGGGATAGTAGAACCCAGTGGGACCAGTCACGATCCCTAGACCTCATGCTTTGAAGCTAGTAGATAAGGAAAACCTCAAGTCACTTTAGGCACCTAAACCAAGGAATTTTGAAAGCTTCCCTACTGGTTGGTTGCCTTTCCTAGCTAGTTCAGTTTACAGATACATTTTTATAAAAACAATCCTCTGTATTTTCACACTCCTTTTATCCTGAAAGAAATGTTCAAGCAAATGCACAAAGGAGGAGGCAATTGTATAGCGATCCCTCAGTAGACTGGGTTAGGGCTTGGCTGATCTGGTTCAAATGCCCATGAAACAATAGGAATACTTCATCATCTAAAGATGCCACATAGTGAATGAATCCCAAATTTCCAGCAGCCCTAATAACTGTTTGTTTGGTCATCATTGCTTCTCCTTTGATGTGACCCACAACCACACCAGCTGATATCAGAGCAAATCCCCCACTTAGACAGCACTAACGTGTAGATCAAAAGAATGAGTTATGACTTATTTAAGACACTGTCTTCTTGAATGATCCCTTGAAGACATAGTACCAAGAGAACTTGAGCACTGTAAAAATAACTATCTGAAAGGGTCTCACAGGTGGCCAATGAAGAGTTTTTTGAGTACATACAGTTTATTCACAGAATATGGTTTAAATTAATAATCCCATTTTGTGACAAATCAGTGTCTTTGTACCATAGGAAGAATTACTGCTCTTTGAAAATTTAAGACTGTGCTATGTGGTCAGCCACTGAATGGAAATACTACTAATGTGACAAAAGGTGACTTTTGATTCTGGCAAATAATCTGTCTTGCCTGCTCTTAAAGATTCTGGAGTTAGAAATTTACCGTTTAATACATGTAACACTAACAAACCTTATCATCCATGGGCTGGATGGTGGTTGGAAAGAGCACAGGTCTTTCACTGTTCTGTGCTCACCTAAAGGGAGATATTCTAAATCAGGAGTTTTGCTGGAAATTAATTGAAATGTTGTAGTAGGGCACATTATTCTACTCATTTGGGTTGAAGCTGGATGAGAAAAGTTTCTTTTTACTTCAAAAAAGGAAAGGGGAAGAAAAAGCAATTGCTGGCATTTATGGTAAGCAAATGACAGATGTGAATATCTAAAAACATGTTCATAACAAGGCGGAAGAACTAAACATATATTCATAGACAGATTCTCCAGGAATCCTAATCTGACAAGCTGTGGGTATGTTTCAACAGCAGCACCAATGAAAAACTGACATCACAGAAATGCACATTAGCACTCCCTTTTTTTCTTTTCTCTTTATCAAATACACATTCATAAGTGAATTATTATGTAACTGGATGTTGGACTGCAGAGAGCGCAACAATTCTGCTAACTGTGATTAGCACTTAAAATAATGGAAAGAAAAAGAATTATCTAGGTGTATCTTCAATACATATTGGTAAAATAATGTGTTTGAATCAATTTCATACAGGTGTTGTTAAGAAGCAGCAGGATAGTGGCTGTTGAAGGGTTTGTCAAACTGCTTATCACTGGTTTATTCTAATATGCTGCTGGGTACTCTGGCTTGAAACCAGGGCATCATGTCCTTAAAATTAGCAATGTGTAAGTGCTTTACTGGACAGCAGCCAGTGATATCAGGCAAGATAAAGTCTATTGAGCTTTTACTGCTGCAGTTGTATAAAATTTAGAGATAACATAAATTGGATATACCTGAGAGTATCTTAATTTTCTCATCATATGTGGGAACTTACCCAAGTGTTTTCCTTTTTGTTAATTATTAATAGATTTACCCTGAAGACCATCATGTGTGTGAATTTAAATTCCATCTGTCCTGTAGGAGACCCAGGTGCCTGACATGATGAATGCTTTAAAAAAAACCCCAAGCCTAAGTACCTATAAAAAGAGATGTTCTCAGTCAGTAACAGTGATGACATCTTTAAGCTCCAAGACCATCTTACTCAGTTGTTCTTGCTTTTCTCACAGTCACAGGGACTGCAGCTACACAAGTAAGTAATAGGGGAAATGAGTTAATAAGACTTTCTCAAAACTTATCTGAAAACTGTAAAATGATGGCCAGAGGCAATTATTCTGCTGTTTTCCTGTTTCTTTGACTCCCTGTCCCTCAAGTGTGTTTTGATTTTTTGTTTCTGTTCTTCCTAGCCTCTGGGCTGCTTACATGCTTTGTACAAACAACACACTAAAGCAAAAATAACCAGAATTAATATTTAAATTTTTAATGACCTGGATCCATAGGCATATATGAGTTGCTGTAATATACCCCCAAAATAGTGTGTTTCATGGCAAGGAGTTTGGGAAAGCAATTTGAAATAAGCAGGGGAGTAAAATCATGGAATATCCTTGAAAAGGATATTCTAGCAAAGTGAAATTGGAGATAAGGGTGACACCAGGTTTGGAAAAAGAACAAGTCTTTCACGTTCTACTTAAACTTTATTAATTTAAAAGTGTAGATTGCTTTTCCATTAGAAAAGTCCAAAGGCCAGTAATGTTTGTTAAGGAGTATTTTCCTTACAATTTCATTAACATTGTGGATATGCCTTAAAGAAAAAAATCACTACACACGTATTATTGGGAAGCCTTGTCAAGCTTTTCTGGGTGCCCAGCACCAGATATGAATTTAATGGGGTTCTCTTCCTGCTCCCAGGCTTCTACAGACTCCTGACATCACCTTGGAAAGAGCATTTGGCTTTTTTCATGAACTTCCTATCCTCCAAATCTTCTTTTCTTGCTCATCCAGTTCTCCCCTTTCCCAGTATCACAAGACCCGGGCTCTTTTCCCTTTCCTATCTTTTCTCCTCTATGCATACGCCATGTGCAGAGCAGGGGGGAGTGCTTGGGAGCTGAGAGGGGACAGCACCTCTACCCCAGTCATGGCCAAAGAAGGCCTGGGTTTCTTCCTGCAGCCCTCTGAAGGAGGAAGCATTGTTCCTGAGCTGCTAACAAGTAAATGCAATAAATGAATATGTATGTGAGCTCACTTTTACACAATCACAGTGTAACCATGCTCTGACTACAGAAACCTACCTGAGCTTTCTATCACAAATTAATCAAGAACAGCTCATCCATATAAAAATACTATCTCTCCTAAGCAGCCAGGAACCATGCTGTCTACAATATAATGATCAGCTGAATTGGTTCTTCAATTGCAAATTAAAACTGCCTGGAGGCAGCTTTATTTCATCTGAAAAACTTCATGTCTTCATCTAAAGTGTTAGAGACTACACACATACTATTGGTTTTAACTGAGTTAAAGGCAATTTTGTAGCATCATTTGGACATCAGACCCTTCTTTATATGTATAAGATAAATAATTCCACCTTTAAAATCACAGTTGCTGCTCAAAGGAAATTAAAATCTGAGGTTCACTAAGCTAATGTAGAGGCTGGAGTAAGAGCTGAGATATATAAAAGTCTGGTATTGAAGTGGAATGAAGTTTTTCTCTGCATGAAATTCTTCTCACTTCATTTTAGCCATCTACAGTATAGGTGTTTCAATTAACCTACTTGCCTTGAGTCCCTTTCCAGTTGAAGGGGGAGAAAGATGTCCCCAGAAGAAGATTCGTTTGACTTAGCAGCTACTCTACAGAGCACAGAACTCTGAAATGTGAAAGAGACTGGCAAGAGGATGCTTTGGCTGAGATGTTTAGCAGTAAAATGGTTAAAAGTTCAGCCTGTTTCAAAATAATGCCTCAGGCTATTTATCACAGAGACAAGAAACATCAGCTGGTTAAACCTGGTAGCAAATGTTGTCAACACAAAGTTCTCCACAGAGTATGGAATGGCTGGGCTGTGCAGACCCTAACCCATCAATACCACCAGTATGGCTGTGGTCTGGGACCAATACTTAGTAGCCCTAGAAGTACTGGTTATTGCCTTCTCCATTTTGTTGGCCACAAATACTCTCCTTCCAATGCCACAGTGACCCAGAGCTTGTTATTGCATCTTTATATGTCCCTTTTGGCAATTCTCTTAGGGCATTTTAGTTGCTTCTCCTACCTGTCCTAAGCTATGACATTCAGTAAACTACGGCAATTTTCAGAGAGCCTATAGCTTCTGAAGTGATCATTGTCAGTTGGTTTAAATTACAGAAATTTTCAGGCTATTCTATCAGTGTCTGGATTTCTCAGTTATGAGAAAAAAAATCAAGGATATTTTCTCCTCTGCTCAGTAAAAGGAAAAGAAAATTTCTTCCTGTAGGTTAGCTGAAGACAGAAATAAAAGGGGGAAAAAAGAACACACTCATTAATTTTCTTCATATGAAGAAGACCTCAAAATATTAAGTAATGACATTAGAACTTTATTAACATGGTCTCTGGGGCTGAGATGTGTACAGCCTCACATAACTCACACCACAGTCCCAGCTTACCCCAAGCACTATCCCATCAATCCTGATGCATATAGGCAGTTCAACAGGAGGTAGAAAGTCATTAGTGATTGTTCAGTGTTTCATCCCAAGTTACTTTCTCTCAGAAATAATATTCAACCAATAATGAACCCATTAAATGGCACTTACAAAAACAAGAAAAATAGTTTGAAAGATTTTTTTTTTGACTCTGTCATCTAACTCTATTGTACTTCTCTAACATTCACCCAGCAATTTATTTAACCATAAGCATAAATTAGAAACCTGGTAGCTGAAGAGCTCTTAAGTGAAAGTGACAGAAAGAAAAGACAGACTGAAGTTAGCTGACCAGTTCTTTTCTCCACAGAACCTGTAGCTTTAATTTTTAAGTCATATCATATTAATTTGCTTTGCCTTCACAAATTATTTTTAGTCCCAGCCCTTTCGGATTGATGTATAGAGATATAAAACAAGGCAGGTGTGTGAGCTCCCTTCTTTTTATTCCTCTGTGTTACATTCCGACACTTACCAGTGGAGAAAGTAAGAGCCAACAACAAGATTTCAATGCAGGATTTCACAATACCTCTTTGGAAATATATTTGTATGATTAATAATAGTTGTTGAAAGTACAGGATATGAATCACCCTCTATGTCCTGATGATTGGCGCTGTGAGAAGAAAAATCATCAGACTGGGGAGGGGGGGAAATGTATTTATGAAAAATTACTGGAAGTGCTTTAAAGTGATCTACTTGCTGACTTACTTATCTAGTTAATCATTACAGCTATGGTCTAAGGTAGAAACGATTTCCCACCTGGCTTCAGCTTAAAAATATGAATTGATATTTCAGAACATGGCTCTTGAGCAGGTCATTTCTGCTCTTAAGCACTGGGCGGTTTAACCGCTCAGTGAAAAGCATAATTGCTGTGAATGTATGTCCCTAGCATAAAAAGTAAGACAGAACTTCATTGCACAGACCTGAAAACTTGTGCAAAGCAGAATTACCTGGAAAAAAACAAAACCAAACAGATGCTGTCTTTGGGTTATCTTGGATGTATAGTGAATCTCCGACTATACACCACAAAACAGGTATTCTGTGCATTCTGTGGTACAGCAATTTCTGCTTGATTTTTCCTTTGGTAATAGGTCTTATCTAGAGAAAAGTAGGGATGAACATATTCAATTAGCTCCCTGAAATACAGTGTCATTGTTTCTTTCTCCTACCTTTTTATCCATGGACATTTTCCCAGACATTTTTAGTTACTGCCTCCTGTGGGCTTGTGTAGCAGACATGCTGACTCCTTAATTAAAATTGCATGCCAGGAAGTAAGTAACTGCCAGCTGAATGCTTGCCTCCTACTGTTGCATTCTGTCAGCTTAGGGATGGTTTTCTTTCTCCTCCCCCCCTTATTTTTTTTTTTTTAACGAAATGTCAGTTGCTCTTTCTGAAAGTAGGTTTGGGGAACTCTGGAAAATGCACTTAATCTGGTGATTAAATCTAGAAAATGTCATTATTTT
>NW_010250665.1:0-3080 GCF_000690775.1 Eurypyga helias | reverse complement strand
TAGGGAAAAAAAAAGAAATACAAGCACATTAAAAGTATGAAGTCAGTTTTGTGGGTCTGAATAACCCAAGGACCATGCAAACGAATCCTGGGATAAACATATTGATGGACAAACCAGAGTGGCTTATGCTGCAGATTGCTACCCATCTGGGGACATATCTGTGGAACACTCCTGCAATATAAGCAAAAAATCCTCCATGTATGTGTCCTACCCCCTTACTATTTCTCTGTTTTCCAGGAGGTAAAGTCCTGTTCAGGGAGGAATGAGAAGCGTGGACACCTGCCTAAAGCTTCCCATCAGAAGGGATGCCGGGCAGCGGTAGGTCTTCAAGAACACGCAGGTAAGGCGTATGTGTCTCTGTGAAGAAGCAGGCTTGCATGCCAGTGGCACCTCGCCAGGCTGTTGCCAAAAGGGACGTGACTGAGAGGCGGTGGGAGGTTGGATGCCTCAGGCTAGCACCTTTCCAGAGGCTACTGCGGTTTCTTCTCTGTGCACTGAGCTTCACCTAGGACTTTTCCCTTTGAATCACCCTATATTTGCTCTAAACCAAGGTGGGGTGGAGAGTCAACAGCCATTTCTAGAGTGGGAAGGTTGAAGACACAATCATTAGGGCTTGAATTAGGCTCTTGAATCCTCAGATAGAGACCAAGTTACCCACTCCTCTGTCTATGCCAATATCTGTTGGTTTTTACCATTGCTTTCCATGCTGTCAGGCTCAGGCAGTTGCCCTTGTTACTTCCTGGAGACAGAGTAATAACAGAAACCACCTCCTAAAGAGAGGGAAATAGAAGGAGTTTGTCAAAAGTTCCTCTCCTCCTAGTTCTACCATTCATTATATTCCCTATCCTGTGAATATAAACTCACTCGCTGTTCCAAAGCTTTCCAAGTACTACGAGGGTTTGAAACAGGCTGGTTTGCTTGCCCTTACAAGTGGAATCCACTTCTGCATTGGCTGCC
The DNA here is from genome assembly GCF_000690775.1 of Eurypyga helias. Classification (NCBI taxonomy): domain Eukaryota; kingdom Metazoa; phylum Chordata; class Aves; order Eurypygiformes; family Eurypygidae; genus Eurypyga; species Eurypyga helias. The sequence continues at coordinate 2,123 of NW_010250665.1, read as the reverse complement.
TGAGAATCTGAAATTTCATCTTCACCCTAATTAGAACAATACATTCCAGCATGGACCCCGACTCAGGGCATATACCGAAGAGCTCAAGCAATCGTGCTCCTTGGCTCCCAGTGCCTCCTCAGGCTCACCTGTCTGCTATAAACAGAAAGAGATGTGTTAGAAGCACAGCAAAAATTGTAGAAAAAGCATTAGTTTCACAACATCAGTACATTTGCAATGGCTTTTACCACATGGCATTCATAATAGCTGCTGAGCACCACTGATGTTGAAAAGTCCTATGAGAATTGCCAACTTCCAGGTAACTTCTGTTTCACCAGCTCCTGAGAATGCGTCTCCTGGGCAGCCAGAGACCCTGACAGTTTGCAGTGTTCCACAGCTTCCAGGAAGAAACAAGATGTTAGCAGCTGTGATAGCTGGCTACGTCAGCATTTCATATCCTTGGGGTATGATGGCTTTTACAATTGCCTTTGTTTTTTTACTTACAGAGTAAAATTTTGACCCCAGGAAACTCAACAGGAAAGTTACAATTGATTTTAGCTAAGCTAGGATGTGAATTTAATATTATAAAATGAGGAAACAAAACAAAGGTTTTAGAGACAAGTAACATCTTTTATCACAGTAAGTGACATACTTGGAAAAAACAGGTGAGCCTTTGGGTGCACAAGTTTATAGCTCATATTGGAGTAAGTTAAATATTCGTCTGAAGGTAAAATACACATGAACATAAGCTAAACATAGCAGGAAGAATATTTTGATTAATCCCCAAATTAATCACACTTTTCAGAATTAATTTTGAAAATACTACTCACTTCAGGCTCTCGTTTTTAGGTTGCAACTGATGAAGCACAAAGCTCCACCACAACCAAACCACTGAAAAGGAAAATAAATAAAACAGACTAAAAATACTCCTGTGATTTGCTGTAGGTTTTCTCTGCCTCAGCCATCACAATGCGAATTGAAAACAAGTTAAGAATAGACCCTCATGTAGGTGAGATAGGAATGGCTCTCTTGCTCTGGTTTGTTCTGATTTTCCATATTTATTGAAAGCAGGTAGGTGCAAAGATCGTGAGTTCAGATGTATGGCTGCATTCAGAATTTGAGTTTGAATTCCAGTGAGGAGAAAAGGAGCAGAGATAAACATGGATAAATACATGATAAAAATTGAGACAAAACTTTTAAAACCAATCATGGTTGCTAAGTAACAAAAACATACTTAACCTTTGCTAATGATTAACAAACCTCAAAATTTGCATAAAAGAGGAAACAAATAGCAAAGGAGTTTTACAGTCTTTGTTTTGGGAGTTTTCCAGGTTGCTTACAGTTTCTGCTCTTCTAAAATTTGTAAGGAGATAAGAGGGAGGAAATTACTCAAATTACTGAACCACAGAAGGCGTCGTTCCCCTGTGAAATACTAGCAAGTGATGTTTGTGTTCTGAAGATACTTTTTTTTTCCCCCCCGAATGATACTCACCCTGAAATGAGATATGAGCCTGAATATACCAAGCTAATTTTAGGATAGAGGCTTATTTTTGCAAGGTTTGTCACCTGCCCATCATTGCAAAGACACTGTGCATAACATTTGCTTTGACTGTTAAGAGTCAATTGATGATAAGGGTCTTCACAGAACATAGAACGGTTTGGGTTGGAAAGGACCTCAAAGATCATCTAGTTCCAACCCCCACCACCATATTCCCTTTCAGGTCTTTACCGTTTTTCCTCTCAGCATAAGTAATCACAGATATTACTTAAACATTATTTAACTTTCTATATATTAACTTTCTGCCCTTGAAAATGTCTTACTACATGTGCTGAAGTTAAACCTGATATATCTCATCTTTATGTCTATAACTTCATCTATAAAGCTTTCATAACTATGCTTGTTAATTTTCTTACAAACAAAGTAGTATGTAAGGGATCAAATTCATTTCTCTCTAAGGGTCATGCTGTTCAATAACCTAAGGTTATACAGTGAGGTACCAGCATCCAGCCATGAAAAAAACACTCCAGGTTTGTATTGGGTATCCATGAGACCGTAGTTCACAGCTAACAATGCTCCCAGTGCATAGCATCCTAAAAGAACTCGGGTTGGAAGGGGCTCAAGGATCATCAGGTCCAACTCCCTG
>NW_010250664.1:0-19597 GCF_000690775.1 Eurypyga helias | reverse complement strand
TGATTCTATAGGAGCCATATGAAATTTAAACTTGAAGGTAAAACACGTTTTGTAGCAAAAAACCACAGTGGAACCTGAGCCCATACAGAAGAGCCAAGGGGAAACTTAAGTGCCCAACCTTCACCCTCAGGAAACCTCTCTCATCCTCTTAAGCCAAGCTGTTGCTCCCAAGAGCTTGTGTAGCCCCAACACAACGGCCGGCGCATGTCCCCCTCCCCGTCAGTGGCATCCAAGCTGGTGGCCGCAGGGAAAAGCAAGGTGGGCGAGGGGAAGGACAGCTGTAACGGAGGGCAAGGAGCCGCGCCAAACGCCCCGTCCCGTCGCTTTTCATCGGCGGCGGTGTCACAGCTCGCTGTTGAATTGTTACCCTAATGGAAAGGACGGCCTTTGGAAATGAACTGTATTGAGAAAAGAGGATAAAATTAATGAGATAATAGCCAGGCCAAGGACCTGAAGAATACGCCAGGCCCCTCAACACGAGGGGCTTGTAATTCCCTTTCTGCCGCACAAGCCCGCGGATCTAAAGAGTCCTCCCGTCCGTCCAGAAGGCTCACTCCGCCAGGAAATTTCATTAACGCTGGAAAATAGGAAAGGTATTAAGCGTGGATAATGAAGGCCAGAGTGTGAACAGTGCCTTAAGATAGTCTTCTTTCTAGCCTTTGTAATGGGAGGCATGAACTTTCCCTTCAAATCCATTTCTAATCCATTTGAAATACTACAGCAAATTATCTTCCCTTCAGCCCGAAAGCGGCCAGCCAATTTACTCCGAATAGAAGTGACAATGCTACAGAATTTATCGCCATAACCTTGACTACACAAGGTTGAGGGTTGTCTTTCCCCCACCCCTGGGGTGGACAGGGGAAGAATAATTTTTTTAATGAAAAGGGGATAGTGGGACGCTATAAAAATGTTTAAAAACAGTGTTGTAGCTGGCGGAGGTCCCCCACCAATGCCAGGGCCAAGCACGATGGGAAAATCACAGTGTCTTGCACTAGAAACATTACAGGTGGAGGTCCTGGGCTGACAAAAGACTCTGGAGGCTGAGATCTAGGCTCTTCCCTTGTATCCCTCAAAGTACCAGCAACTTTGCTCAAGCCTGGTGATTTCAAGTTGGTGTGTCACAGACATTTGTGCTGACCAAGTCTGATTTGCCTTTCTCTTTCCCATAGTTAAACATCCAGCTGCTGCTCGTGTTGACCAAGTCTTTTCTTTTTCTCTTTCCCATGGTCAAGCACAGAGCTCCTGTGTCCTTCCTCCAGGCTTCTCTACTTGACTGACTTCACGGCACTTGGAAAGTGGAAATGCTGGGTCCTTCCTCCTGCCTTTTCTGCAAAACCAAATTCACATCGCTTGGGAAATGGAAATATTTCTTCCAACAGGTCATAGAATCTTGGAATGGTTTAGGTTGGAAGGGACCTTAAAGACCACCCAGTCCCACCCCCCTGCCATGGGCAGGGACACCTTCCACTAGACCAGGTTGCTCCAAGCCTCATCCAGCCTGGCCTTGGACACTTCCAGGGATAGGGCATCCACAGCTTCTCTGGGGAACCTGTTCCAGTGCCTCCCCACCCTCTCCAGGAAAAATCTCTTCCTGATACCCAATCTAGTTCTTCCCACTTTCAATTTAAAGCCGTTACCCCTTGTCCTGTCACTACAGGCCCTTGTGAAAAGTCCCCCCCAGCTTCCCTGTCCCCCTTTCAGGTACTGGAAGGTGCTATAAGGTCTCCCCGGAGCCTTCTCTTCTCCAGGCTGAACAAGCCCAACTCTCCCAGCCTGTCCCCAGGGCAGAGGTGCTCCAGCCCTCGGAGCATCTCCGTGGCCTCCTCTTGACCTGCTCCAGCCACACGATATCCTTCTGCTGTTGGAGGCTCCAGAGCTGGGGGCAGAACTGCAGGGGGGGTCTCCCCAGAGCAGAGCAGAGGGGGAGAATCCCCTCCCTCACCCTGCTGGCCACGCTGCACGGAATATAATCCAGGATACGGTTGGCTTTCTGAGCTCCCAGTAAGCCCGAAGCAAAAACTCAACCAAAAGGGAGAAAAGGGCTCAGCAAGACAACGTGGAGTCAACCATCAGTTGATGCCCAGCTCAATGAACTTTCCTTGCCTCCAAATACAGCAAAGCTCCTCAAAACAGAAGAAAACCACCACAGCTTCAGCCTGGAGCCAGCAAGCAATTCTACCAAAGATGCTCCCCTCTTGACTAGATATAAAAAAAGCAAAAAACAAAGTCAGATTTCCAAGCCAATGTGGAAAGCGAGGGTTAGCAACAAGGGCAACTCATCCCAACATGCAGCAAGAGCTGCAGGAGACGGTCTGATCTATAACCCTCACGCTGCGCACACGAGCGCACGCTGAACACACGTGACCATCCGATCCAAAAAAAACCCCCGCCAACACCTGCACTAAGGCACCGCTTTTGGAAAGATGAGAGTAGCTGATGGATATAAACGAAACACCAAGCCAAGAGCAGAGCAAGAGCATCCCACCGGCGTTTCAGCCAGCTGAAACGGAGAGGATTTCTTGGCGCTGACGGCAATACAAGTGGCTCTTAAAGGATGGTTTTCTTTTACTACTGGATATCTTCTTTAGGCTTAGCTTGTATTTTTTTTTTAAAGTAATCCTTACATAGTAAGAAATCGCATTTGCATGCTGGCATTTGATTCCTGAGGAAAGAGCGTCTGGTAACCGGGGCAATGGTTATGGAGAGCACCAGGGAGCAGCGAGACAGGAGGGACCTCGTCCACCTCAAGCCTCCCAGGTGGCAATGCAGAACCCTGATTTGGGACAAACAGTAAAAAAAAAATATCACAATATCCTTGTTTCTTAGCATGCAAACAAAACACAGGATTTGGGCTTAAAAGTGCTCCTCAAACCCATCAGTAACCCTTCGAGCTCCTGCCCCAGTTCCCCTTGGAAGCCACTCCAATCTCCCATAATGTCTCTATCCCCACCCGCCAGCTGCTTGAGGACCCCAAATCCACAGAAAAAACACAAGTCATTCCATTTAAGTGTTCGACTTATGGAATTTATATCAACATTATTTTTTTTTTCTTAAAAAGGTCAAATCTCATATAAACATTTTCTATTTTAAGACCTAATTTATTTAAAGAACCTGATTAGGATTATTCAAATAATTTAGTTCACTGACTATGCTCGAGGTTGAAAAAGTGATTGAATAATTGAAAAATAGAAAAGCAGGTATCTTCTTCCAATATACAAACATAAATACAGGGGATCCCTTAGTTTTAAATACATAGTGACCAGCAATAACCTGTTCATTTATCTGGAAACAATTCTCTACTTTCAATACCTAGTTCTAATTATGAAACAAACACTTTAGAAAACTTATTTTAATTTGGTTCAATTGAAGCTGAATTTCCATTCAAATGCAGTTTAATGTTAATCTCAAGACAAAAAAAAAAAATAATCCAGCACAGATCTCATTTACCATTTTCAAAACCTGGGAAAAATTATCAACCTCAATGAGTACCTATTAAGCTACCTAATTGCCTAAATAAAGATGTACCCACCTAATAAATCCTCCTGACTTTTGAAAAATAGTTGCGAGGATATTATAACAATTATCAACCAACGAGAATAAAGATTCCTCCAGAAAAACAGCTGCTGAATGAAGACGGGGAACAAGACCAGATGATGGAAAGCAAGGGTTTCCATCTCTTGTATCCTGGGCTGTATCCAGGGAAGTGTGGCCAGCAGGTCGAGGGAGGGGATTCTGCCCCTCTACTCTGCTCTGGTGAGACCCCACCTGGAGTGCTGCGTCCAGCTGTGGAGCCCTCAATATCAGAAGGATATTGACCACTTGGAGCGAGTCCAGAGGAGGCCACGAAGATGCTCCGAGGGCTGGAGCACCTCTGCTGTGATGAAAGGCTGCAAGAACTGGGCTTGTTCAGCCTGGAGAAGAGGAGGCTCCGAGGAGACCTCATTGCAGCTTTCCAGTATCTGAAGGGGGCCTACAAGGGTACTGGGAGAGGACTTTTGACAAGAGCCTGTAGTGACAGGACAAGGGGTAACGGGTACAAATTGAAATCAGGGAGGTTTAGATTAGGTATCACGAAGAAATTCTTCCCAGAGAGGGTGGGGAGGCACTGGAACAGGTTGCCCAGAGATGTTGTGGATGCCCCCTCCCTGGAAGTGTCCAAGGCCAGGCTGGATGAGGCTTTGAGCAACCTGGTCTAGTGGAAGGTGTCCCTGCCCATGGCAGGGGGGTTGGAACTAGATGATCTTTAAGGTCCCTTCCAACCCAAACCATTCTGTGATTCTATGATTCTATGATCTCACGGATTTAAATCCTAACTAACAGCAGCAATTAAATCAGTGTGAGCTGCCACGGTGACCACTTGCAAAGGGCTGAAATAACGGGGATGGGATCGCTCACTTGGAGGGTAGCGCTGACGTATGACGGCGAGAGGGTGGAGGACCAGCTGATCAGCCACCACCACACAGTTGGTCTGTGCCGTTTTTGGCAAGGCTGAGCTGCTGACCTCCCTCGGCAGCCCCGGCGGCACGGGCTCATCTCTTCCCCTGGTCCCGAGCATCCCTCCACGTCACGCTCGTCACTATAGAAGCTGTAACACCAACAGCAAAGGCTGCAGGACCCTTGTCACACAACAAACTGCCTTTGAAACATTTAATATTTTCTCCATCTATTTAAAAGCTTTCGGCTTCTGTGTGCTGTTGCCAATGCTATTATCAAAGCCATCCAAACCGATTTCTTCTTCACAGTTCAACCCATTACTTCAGCTGGCAATCAAAACCATCGCAGTCACTTTCATGGCTGCAAGTTGGGTAAGAAACATTGGAATATACCTGCAACACGGGGTTGTTGAGGGGTTTTTTTATGGTTTCTCCCAGTGTCCAAATCCCACACGCATGACACCTCTTCCCAGTCCTCGCTCAGGCTGAAGCAAGTTCTCTCCTCAAATAATTAAACTCGGAAAGACCCAGGTATGAAAATAATCTCCCAATCTTCTCGCTGCGTCTTCTCAAAGGGCTGTAAACCTTAGAGCTAACCTTGTGCTAAACTGATGGGGAACCTTTCATAGAATCATCAAACGGTTTGAGTTCGAAGGGACCTTTAAAGATCATCCAGACCAACCCCACACACACCACGGACAAGAACATCTCCCACTACATGGGGTTGCCCCCCATCCAACCTGACTTTGAACACTTCCAATGACGTACCATCCACAGCTTCACTGGACACTGGTCCAGTGTCTTTGTAAGGCTTAAATCTTCAGTTGTTCACCCAAAATGAAGTTGAGACCAGACCAAACATTACAAGGTTTGACAAGGGAGATGGAACACGTCTGGGAAAGACCCAGGTTTGGTGGCTCAGCAAGGGGGAATGGGTGGTGAACCCCAAAATCAGCTAATGTAAGCTTGACACCCCCAGGCTATGGCCATGGGGTACCTCTGCATCCAGCTATGCCCAGGCAGCTCTGTAAGTGTTTGGGGGCAAATACAAGCCTCGGAGCCCCCACCTCCAGGACAGCCAACAACCGTCCCATATGTGAACACCTCCAGGTAGAGATGATGGTGTGAGCCGAGAAAGCCTCACAGAAAGGAAGAACCAGAAGGTTCCTGACCTGTTGCTACGATCAGCCTCTGCTCTGCTTTTCCCCGTTTTTTCTCATCCTTTCCTCTGGACCATTTTCCTCCTTTGAAGCTGAAATACCAAGTAAAGGACAAGGTCCGTGCAGAGGCCTCATCTCCAAGACTCAGAAGGATGCTTCTCTATAACCCATTTCTTCGGGCTTTGATAGGTGATATTTCACAGGTCTACACAGGTTTCAAGCTTTTCATCCCACTGTCAGTGCCAACACTCCAAGGCAGGGTCACCCTATGGTGCAAGCTGAGGTGCCTGTGCACAATCAAGCCCACTGGCTCACTCCACTATTGGTTTGGGGACAGTCCTGGACCCTGAAGGGCAGCCAACACATGCTCCACCTACACCTGCCCCAAAAACAGCCCAACACCAGTTTCATCTAGGCTAAAAGACTCATTCAATGCCTCCTGTTTTGACCAGGGTTTTAAATATGTCACATTATTGCTCTGTGCACTTTGATCCTTCTTCACCACCCACACAGCTTGGGAGAAGTCAGGGACAGAAATGTCCCCAGTGTCACAAATCCTACTCCAAGCTGGGGATTAAAAACGGGAGCATTAGGTCTGTAATAAGGCCTAATTAAGCCTTTGAAAAAAGGCAGAAAAGGATACAGTTTGGGATGCACATGGTTCATAAGCAAGTCAGGAGCCAGCTTGTGTCTTCCTTTCCCCGGGAGCACGAGCTGGGGGAAGCACTGTGCTGCCCTCACACGAGGGGCTTCACTGGCCAAAGTGGCTTTTATAAAATCAGAGAATGGTTTGGGTTGGGAGGAACCTTTAAAGATCATCTAGTCCAACCCCCCTGCCATGGGCATCTCTCACTAGATCAGGCTGCCCAAAGTCCGGTCCAACCTGACCTTAAACATTTCTAATGCTGGGCCACCCACAGCTTCTCTGGGCAAACAAAAAAAAAATTCTTCCTGATGTCCAATCTCAATCTCCCTCTTTCAGTTTAAACCCGTTACCCCTTGTCCTGTCACTCCCTGCCCTTGGAAAAAGTCCCCCCCAGCTTCCTTGTAGCCCCTTCAGGTACTGGAAGGCTGCAATAAGGTCTCCCCCGAGCCTTCTCTTCTCCAGGCTGAACACCCCAACTCTCTCAGCCTGTCCCCATAGCAGAGGGGCTCCAGCCCTCAGACTGTTTTCGTGGCCTCCTCTGGACCTGCTCCAACAGGTCCATGACTTCCTTGTGCTGGGATCCCTGATGTCAATGCAGTTCTCCAGGGAGGTCTCCCAGTGCAGAGCAGAAGGGGGAGAATCCCCATCCCCTGACTTGCTGGCCATGGCCCAGGACACAGTTGGCTTTCTGGGCTGCCAGCGAACACGGCTGGGGCATGAACACGGCTGGGTCATGTCCGATTCTTCATCTACCAGTATCCCAAGAATTTATCACAGGGCTGCTCTCAATCCACTCATCCCCCAGCCTGTAGTGATACTGGTGTTGCCGCGACCCAGGTGCAGGACCTTGCACTTGGCCTTGTTGACCTTCATGAAGATCACATCGACCCACTCCTCCAGCCTGTCAGGGTCCCACCGGATGGCATCCTGTCCCTCTAGCATGTCATTATTTCCTCTCACTGGATTTATTGCCTTTTCTCTCCAAAAGGCATTTCAGCCCCACACTGGGGTTCCCATTCATTTCTCGCTTGCCTCCATGAAAATACAGAGTGAAGACTTCACGCTGCACTTGGCAGCTCTGCATCTCATGGTCTCAGTCACTTGGTGAGGGTGAAGCCAGGTACCAGGGAAAGCACTTAAATCATGCCAGGACCTTACTAATCACAGAGGAGATACCACCTCAAGGAGCTTACAGCAGTGTTACAGAGGAGAGCTCTTCTCCCTGCCCCAAATCACTCCTGTTTGCTAAATCATGGCTATTGTTTGCAACTCCATTAATTCTGTCAAGAGATGAAGAGCCTGGTCACAAAACCAGCTGCATGTGCCACATACGAAGAAATGAGATAAGCATCTTCCTCATGGCCTGTGGCCAGGAGGGGAGGGCAGGGAAGGATCAGGCCCTTTCAGTGCATCTCACCTCACTTCCATAGCAGTCGGAGAGGGCTGGAGGTGGACTGTGGGGAGGGCGGTCTGGAAAGCACCAAGAATGATGCAACCACACAACCTGTTTCACCTATGGGAGACTCCAAGAGTCTCTCTGTCATCCCAGTGGACTGAGTCTTCCCTCCCTTTTAGTCTACCTTCTAATTATCCCAACTATTTGCTGTTCCCTCGCTCCCCTAGGCAAGCAGCATGGTGGGATGCTCACTCAGAGGAGGGTGAAAACAGCACCAAGAAGGGCAGGAAAGTTTGCTCCTGTAGCGAGCAACCAAGAAATGAGAGTCCTGGATCCAGAGTGGACAACAGGCATGGCCATGTTCTTTTGCAAGTATCTTCCTGCAAGAGCAAGCGATGAAGTTATCTATGAACTAGATGAAACCCAGGGGACATAAGAGGGATTTTAATAAACACAGGTCAAGGGTTTGCTCCCTAATTAACCAAGGAAACCAAATGAGAGCATCCTGCATCCTTGCCATCAACCCTAGATTGCTTTCAGAGCCCGGTGGGAGACACGGCAACGGAGCACACAAGACCACAATAAAACCAGAGGCTGTGTGCTTTCAGGGTTTAAAGCGATGCATTCACCTGGCGTCTATCCAAGCTGCAGTCTGCAAAAAACCCTTTTAGATTCAAAAGCCAAAGTATCAAGAGCCTTCTTGGACAACACACCATGCCATGTCAACTAACACAGACACCCAAAAATCATTCGTACAGGTGCACTCACCAATTTCATTAAGCTGGCTGAAATCATTTGCACAGATTTTACACAGAGGGTTTCAAGTCACCTAGAATCATAGAATTATTTAGGTTAGAAAAGACCTTTAAGATCACCAAGTCCAACTGTTAAACCAACACTGAATAGTCCACCAGTGAACCATGTCCCCAAGCACCGCATCCACGTGTCTTTTAAATACCTCCAGGGATGGTGACTCTGCCACCTCCCTGGGCAGCCCATTTTAGCTCTTGATAACCCTTTTGGTGAAGAGATTTTTACCAATATCCAATCTAAACCTCCCCTGGTGCAACTTGAGGCTGTTTCCTCTTGTCCCATTGCTTGTCACTTGGGAGAAGAGACCGACACCCCCCCTCTGCACCCTCCTTTCAGGGAGTTGTAGGGAGTGATAGGGTCTGTCCGGAGCCTCCTCTTCTCCAGGCTGACCCCCCCCCAGCTCCCTCAGCCACTCCTCACAGGAATTGTGCTCCAGACCCTTCTCCAGCTCCGTTCCCTTCCCTGGACACACTCCAGCCCCTCAGTGTCTTTCTTGCAGTGAGGAGCCCAAAACTCAACAAAGTATTTGAGGTGTGGCCTCAAAAGACAGGAGGACAATCTGCCCTGGTCCTGCTGGCCACCCTCTTTCTGACACAGGCCAGGATGCCTTCTTGGCGCCTAGGCACACACCAGCTCATATTCAGCTGCTGTCGACCAACATGCCCCCGGGTCCTTTCCCGACAGGCAGCTTCCCAGCCACGCGTCCCCAAGCCTGTAGTGCTGCAGGGGGTTGCTGTGGCCCAAGGGCAGGACCCAGCACTTGGCCTTGTTGAACCTCACACAGTGGCCTCAGCCCATGGATCCAACCTGTCCAGATCCCTCTGCAGAGCTGTCCTGCCTTCACACTCCCACCCAACTTGGTGTTGTCTGCAAACTGACTGAGAGAGCACTCGATCCCCTCATCCAGATCACTGATGAAGATATTGAACCGAACTGGCCCCAACGGTGAGCCTGAGGGACACCGCTTGTGACCAGCTGCCAACTGGATTTAACTCCATTCACCACAATTCTCTGGGCCTGGCCATTGAACCAGTTTTTTACCCAGATACAAGTAAGCCCATCAAAGCCATAAGCAGCTGCCAACTGGATTTAACTCCGTCCCCCCCACTTCTCTGGGCCCAGCCATCGAGCCAGTTTTTACCCAGCAAAGAGTACACCCATCCAACCCATGAGCAGCCAGTTTCTCCAGAATAATGTGTGGGAAACAGTGTCAAAGGCTGTACTAAAATAGACTACATCCACAGCCTTTCCCTGGCCCACTTAGGATGTCCCCTCTCCGTTTCAATAGGTGTAAAGATCCCAGCTTCGGTTGAACTGGCCCTATTGCCCATGCAGCCCAACCTCAGATGGGTGAGCCGTAAGCTAAGCCTCACCTGATGTCTCAACCCCTTTTTCCGGGGAAGATTGAAGAAAGGAGCTGGTATGTTGAGCACCAGTGTCTACCCTGGGGCTGTATCTGCTTACGGTATCACTTGTTGGTGAATGACCACTGAAGAACACAGGAGAGGTTAATGTCTTGAGCAGCAACAACAAATTGAAAGGAACAAATAATCTTTAATGTCCCATGACATATTCAGCCTCCCTACGACTGCGTTTCCTCTCCAGCCCTTTCATCTTCAACTATTATGCAAGACAGCAGCATGTTAACAGGATTGCTACCACATCTGCAATCTTCCTGCCATTATTCCTGCTTTGAGCAGTGTCACACACAGCCTGAACTGTGTATTTAGGCAATTTATGATAATATACGTATTTACAGTAATGGTATGTCACAAACCTGCCTATAGAATTGGTCCTTCCTCATTTATAAATGCTTCAAAATTCTTGAAAAACATTTCTACCCAGAAGCACTTCCCTTTCCAGATCTGACAGGTTGGGAGATAGGTTTATAGACTGGGAGGGACTCCAGCTTACTTACTATAATTTTTCACATTTCCCTAACGTAAAGAAGGGATACAAGGCTTTACGAGGGCTCAGGGCGCTGCATGTGCTCCCACCTCCATGTCTGCCTTGTTCCCATCCTCCCAGTTCTGGAGATCATCAATCTTCAGTTTCATTCCTCTGCTATGATGAAAGGCTGAAAGAATTGGACTTGTTCAGCCTGGAGAAGAGAAGGCTCCGGGGAGACCTTATAGCACCTTCTAGTACCTACAAGAGGCTTACAGGAAAGCTGGGAAGAAACTCTTTATCAGGGAATGTAATGATAGGATGAGGGTTAACAGTCTTAAACTGAAAGAGGGAAGATTTAGGTTAGATATTAGGGAGATTTTTTACTGTGAGGGTGTGAAGTACTGAAACAGGTTGCCCAGAGAAGCTGTGGATGCCCCATCCCTGGAAGTGTTCAAGGCCAGGCTGGATGAGGCTTGGAGCAACCTGGTCTAGTGGAAAGTGTCCCTGCCCATGGCAGGGGGGGTGGAACTGGATGGTCTTTAAGGTCCCTTCCAACCCAAATTCTATGATTCACTTCCCATCCCGATGGCAAGAACAGGGAGAAGGGAGAGAGGATTGCCCACTCCTTCCCTTCAGGCTTTTTGGCTGGAGGAACACACCCTGCCAAGATCATCGCCCCAAAAGCGGGGGTATCTCCATCCGCAGGCATTAGAGGAATGCAGGCATACATCCAAATTAAGCAGTCTTTTAAAATCACTTCTGACCTCTCCTGCGAGCCTTATGAATCATGAGACCCACGAAGCACCAGAAACCAACCAAAGCCATCCCAGCATGCTCGCTGTCCATATAATATGTACTCTGTGAGAGGTTATTATGCCAACCACCTCATTTCTTGCCACAAACCTTATAGACCCATGACCAGGCTCCAGCACGACTTTTCCTTCTGTACTTTCTCATGCAAAGGTACCCGGCTCCGCCAGTGAAATGCATCTTTGCTGAGCTGCCAGTAGGACAATATTACTCTCGGCAGGATGCCGCTTCTGCCTGTAATTAATGTTTCATCATCGTTCCTGAAAGCAAACAGCTGCTGCGGTCTCAATCACTCATCTTCTTGCGGCTCTCGCTTTCCTAAAGGGTGGCTGGCATTACACCGGCCTCTTATTTTCTGTCTTCATCCACAACATGCTCCCGTGGTTGACAACAGCTCGGTTTATTTTGCCACCTCATGACCAAAGGTATCGGCCAAAATTACTCTGTTCAGACTATTTGCCAGAATTTCAGTTTCACAGGGATTTCTATGCAGTGCTTCTGGTCAAGACTGTGTCTACTCCAATGGCTCGGTGGATTCTTCTGTTCAGGTAGGGACTAAGCAGATTTTTGCTAAGGCCTTCTGCTCTGCTGGCTACTCTCTCCCGTTTAATTGCTTCCCCTGTCTCTGCACATCCCTTTCTTCATGATTTCTGAAATGCTGCCTACATAATCCATAGTTTCTGTTCCCCCTTCATCCTACATCCCAGCCGTTTCAGTTCCTTATGCTTAGGCTCTTGCACGCCTTTTCTCCATAGCTTCCAGGTGGTTAGATACCTCCTCCTCCTCTTTCAGAAGACCAGCCCCAGCCCAAAGCAAATCTCCTCACTCCTGGCTCATCCAGGAGCCCAGCTCAAAACCACCTTGCCTGGCTTCTCTCCAGCAAGGGATCGATCCCACCCATGGAAAGATCTTCTGAAATATTTCAAAGTTACTCAAGTTCTCCAGCAAAGTTCACACTATAAAAACTTCTCCACTGCAACACTGGCCCGGAGGGAAGACAAAAGACCCGTTCTAGAAGAGGTAATTGCCCAGATGAAGCTGTTTTCAAGGTAGGTCAACTTTCAGCCTAAAACCCATGACAGCATCTCGTTAAACCGCTTAAGCTAAGATTGAGAATGGAAATGCTGACAACCCCTAATACACAGCTTTCCAACCCGCCACTCTAATGCTGCAGCAGATCAGTTAATTATACCAGGAAGACCGGGGACCATTGTCCCATTAATTAGATTCCTTTTACCCCCATTAGCTCAGATGATTGGACAAAGTTCATTATGGTTTAATTCTGATTAGCTGAAATGGATCTCTTGCAGCATACGCGACGGGCAGGTGCTACCAGCTTTAGCCGTGCCTCACCTGGGTGCCCACGCTGAGGGCGATGCTGTTTTGGGCAGTGCCAGGTCCCACGTCCATGTGGGATAGGACATTAATGCTTAATCCCTCCAGGTTGTGTCCTACCACCCTTGGTGATGGGCTACGGAGCCCTCTACAACGAGCGGGTCATTGACATTCGTCCATCCTGGCACAGAAGTGATACTCCTTCATCTGCTCATGCCGGAGCGGAGTAAACTGGATTTTAGGTCTCTGGATGAGCTCCAACATTGCACCTTCCCGCTTGCTTTTCTTACGCACCAATCTGTGCGAAGCATCGCGCAAACGCCAACTGCTCGGATCGAAACACGGCACCTTTACATACGGCGGACGTTTCCCACGTTTGCACTAGCTAGTGGATCGTTGATCGGGTTGGATCCACACTGTGCACAGTATAAGCCCATTTTAGAAATCCTAAACGACGGGCTCAACCCAGAGGGATAACTGCTGAGGATCAAAACCACTTGGATGCTGCATCTGTACCCGCAATGGTACATTGGTGGTAATTTGAAAGCAGCCGGAGCCATGAAACAGCCTCAACTTCAAACATTTTCCAAAACAATCAGATAGACAGACATCCAAATCCCACTCGAGGCTTTCCCTCCTGCCTGCTTTCCAAAAATACCTGGCATAATCGTTTTTTACAGAGACGGCTTCCTTTTTAAATGCTCGTTATCTCATGCAGGAAACAGTAATAATACTAAGAAGAACAAGAACAGCTAAAATATTTTAACTGAAGCAAACTATTTTCAGGGTTCAATGGAAAACCGTGCGTCAGGCACTGACTCAGCATGGAAGAGGTTAAAGAAGTACACGCCGGGCTGCACTTAAGGGAATTATCCACCTGGAAAACACCAACGCTCCTGGCCGGCTCCGGAAAGCCGCGTGCTCATGGCTATAGGGGCTTTTCCAAGGGATAGATACATATCCATGGCAATGCGATACTTAAAATTGAATTTCAATTACCTACTAAGGCATAGAAATATGTATAAATTTCTATAAATTTATATATATATAAACAGTGTAAATAATAAACTGTTTATAAATAATAAACAGTGTATAAATGCTTCTTCTGATTTTTTCCCCCCATAGAGAGTTGGTTTTTCCACCTTTATACTACCCTAAGGAACAAATAACATGCTTAGTTTTCCACTGCAGGCTTGTTTCTTTAAATTTAAAGCTGGTAGTGGTTACATATCCGTATATATAGCCGGAATTGTGGCTTTCCGGCACCTCTTAGAAGCTGACCCACAAACCAACTGAAGCAGTGTTGTCAGCTTCCGATTCCTTAGCGTGAACTCTTGGCTTCCCTGTAATCCAACGATCCAGGCAGTAAATACATTAATACAAGTGTTGTGTATGGCTGGGTAAGTATATCTCCATCTATATGTACACATATATATTTTATAAACCTATGCATGTATATTTTATAAATACATGTATATAAAGAATTTAGATCTCCTTCCAACTGAAAGAAAAAAAAGGTTCAACACTTCAGAGAGCGTCAGTATATAAGAGACTCACCGGGCAGACACTTAAAGGAAGTCTACTCGGACTCGGTATATACTGTAATGTATAAAAATGATTCAAAGGCACCCATCAAGGGGCAGTGTATTGGTTAGCAATACTAATTGCATTGCCTACATTACAAATGATATTGCTCCATTATTAAAGGGTCGGGACTATTTTATAGTGCTCACATCTATTCAATTGGTATTTCGATCAATGGATGCATTACAAGCTTTCCCTTTAAGAGCCTAATAAACAACAAGATGGAAAGGAAAATTCGCCGTAAGATGACGCTTTTAAAAATCCATTTCAAGGGGAGCTATCGAGACTTTGTAAAGCAAGTTGCAACCAAACCAAAAGGCTAAAAATTAAGAAATTGAGAAGGTTGTGCTAGCCCTGAGGGGAAGGACTTGGGGGTACTGGTGGGCAAAAAGTTAGCCATGAGCCAACCATGTGCGCTGGCAGCCCAGAAAGCCAACCCCATCCCGGGCTGGATCCAGAGCAGCATGGCCAGGGGGGCGAGGGAGGGGATTCTCCCCCTCTGCTCCGCTCTGGGGAGACCCCCCCTGCAGTTGTGCTCCAGCTCTGGGGTCCCCAGAACAGGAAAGAGACGGACCTGTTGGAGGAGCTCCAGAGGAGGCCATGGAAATGGTCCAAGAGCTGAAGACCCTCTGCTCTGGGGAAAGGCTGGGAGAGTTGGGGTGTTCAGCTTGGAGAAAAGAAGGCTCCAGGGAGACATCCTTGTGGCTTGTCAGTACTTAAAGGGGGCTTGTAAGAAAGATGGGGACAGACTTTTAGCAGGGTTTGCAGCAACAGGACAAGGGGTGATGGTTTTAAATTCAAAGAGGGTAGATTCAGGCTAGATATAATACAGACATTTTTTATGCTGAGGGTGGTGAAACACTGGACTAGGTTGCCCTGTGGGGGGAGATACCCCATCCCTGGGAGTGTTCAAGGTCAGGCTGGATGGGGCTCTGAGCAACCAGGTCTAGTGGAAGGTGTCCTTGCTCATGGCAGGGGGGTTAGATTACATCATCTTCAAAGGTCCTTTCCAACCCGTGTGATTCACCTCGAGCACTGGACCACGCTCCATCGCAGCAGGGCAGAGGAAAACAGGGTATGGTCACCCCATTAAAAAAAACAATTCCTGGAGTTCCCTACAATCCTCCTGTGATCAGAAATGAGGCATAAATCTTAATATTGACTATATACCTATGAGTATAGACCAGTGGCTCACTGACATGCGCTGTGCAAAGAAAGCCCCACACGAGGGAAAGGTTTTGCCAGGACCAAAAAGCCCCGCGCTGGGCAAGCAAAGCACGGGGAATTACTCCAGCGTCTGCTGTCTCATACACCAGACCCACAAGAAGCCAGGGTCCAGCCATACCTCAATTAATGTGGACACTTCCTAGAGCTTTTCCTACCTTGGGAAGCGCCATTCCAGCTTTAAGGGATGCATAGGAAAAGAGCATCTGCACGTAATCATGCAACAGCATCCCGCTGACAACACTCAGCATCTCTATGTGCATGCTCACCGTTTTACAAACACACCGTCTTCTTAGATCAGGCCAGAGAAATAGCAAAACCGACACCAATTAGTAGGAAAATCACCCGCTTGGGCTCAGGAGCTGACCTCTAAAATCAACTGCTTGATGGCATCATCCCGAGCAAATCTTGCCGTTAGGCTCAGAGGAGTTTCTGAGCGTTTCCACTAACTCCGAGATAGCCCTGCTAGTTAGAGAGCTTAAAAGCGATCTCCCGCTGAAAAAAACCCACTACCGCACGGCACATTTCAGCCACGACGGGCATCTACCAGCCTGCTGGGGAACCTCACCCACGCCGAGCTGTCAGCACGCTAAATCTCAGCGCGGTGACAACTCCGTAGGTGCCAAGACAGCCGTGGCATTTCTGTGCACCTCTCGGACCAATTTATCAGGTATCTAGGAAAAAACCACACACGTTGGTCATATAGGCAGGGAAGGAGTTCAGTATGTTTCCGAGGTGTTTGGATGACCATCCGCCGAAGCTATCGCTTGTGCACGGCCTCCAGATAAAGCCACAGCAGCGAGAGCACTGTCTGCATGCTTCCAAAAAGCACAGAGATGGCCTCAATCAGGGACTGTGCAGTGAAATTAGGAAAATAAGAGTCCGGCCCGGAAGCAAAATGATGTGCAAAATATTTGTGGCATTTGTTGGGAAATATGAGCTGTGAATCTATATGGGTTCCTAATGCAGGATGCGGAGACAACTCTAATGAGGTCGCTGTGTTATACAGGATTTGACGGCTCTGAGGTGTAAAATCCACCGGTCCCCAGTTTCAGCATGTCAGTGCTGCGAAGCGACTTGTGTTCAAGGCTCATGCGGAGGCTGAAAAAACTCACCGCTGCTCTGTCATTAAAACTGAATTAGCCATCAGCCTTCCCCACGCAGGACTCGTACAGAGCTGTCTCCCTCTGCTGGCATCACACCCAGAGCAACTCACGGCTCCAGAACAGAACAAAAAATGGTGAAAACTTCCTAAATAAACGCCAAACCAGCGTCCGGCTCATGGCACTCGCACGATCCTTCAGACACGTTAAGGTGGGATGTCACTCAAACTTATGGTCACTTCCATGGCATCACCGTTCCCTTTTGGCATCACCCTCCTCTGTGCAAAAGTGGATGAAAAAGGATTTTAAAGATGCTCTAAGGCACAAGCTCGCAGGTACGAATTCAGCACCTCTGGCTCATTTTCCCACTCAGGTTTTAGCTCTTGTTAAGGATGCCTGGCCAGTATCCCTCTCCCAAAACTCCAAATACCTTAGATATGCTTGCAGCAAAACCTAAAAACATCATCTTTCAAACCAGTGGCGGACATAACGCCTGCCTGAAAGGAAAAAGAAACAACCAAAGAGTTGTGCTTCCAACATTATAAAGTGCTGACCTCAGCACAAAGGGAAAAGCTACAGCTGGAAGAGCTGAGATGTTGTTTTGCACCCCATGGCATGTAAAAACTGGGGGGACACCTTCCCTGGGTCTCACTCGGCTTTCCTGAAGAGCAGGAGAAGTTCTGAAGGCCACCATCTCCAGCAGGGAAAGCACCAGGGAAAACAAGTCCTCCTGGTGCTTGCCCAAGCTGCTTTCCCTTGTTTTCACAGATGGTGTTCAGTTTTGGGCCCCTCACTGCATGGACACTGAGGGGCTGGAGAATGTCCAGAGAAGGGAATGGAGCTGGGGAAGGGTCTGGAGCACAAGTCCTGTGAGGAGCAGCTGAGAGAGCTGGGGGGTTCAGCCTGGAGAAGAGGAGACTCAGGGGAGACCTTACTGCTCCTTCCAACTCCCTGAAAGGAGGGTGCAGAGAGGGGGGTGTCAGTCTCTTCTCCCAAGTGACAAGTGATGGGACAAGAGGAAATGGCCTCAACTTGCACCAGGGAAGGTTTAGATTGGATATTGGGAAAAATTTTGTCACTGAAAGGGTTATCAAGCGCTGGAATGGGCTGCCCAGGGTGGTGGCAGAGTCACCATCCCTGGAGGTATTTAAAAGACGAGGTGCTTATGGCCATGGTTCAGTGGTGGGCTTGGCAGCGTTGGGTTAACGGTTAGACTTGGTGATCTTACAGGTCTTTTCCAACCTAAATGAAACTCTATGAAACGAAGGCACAGCTTTCTGCACAACATCCTGGGAACAATGGGACAGACACCCAAAAGCAAGTAGCTGCAGGATCTGCCGTAGGTTTCCCATGACCTAGAGGGACAGCCACTTCACTGCTTGCAGACGCTCAAAGCTGCTACCCTAACCAAGATTTCCTTCCACATCATTAGAAAGTGTTTTGCCTCCCATTGCTCAGCCCAAAATAACCACATTAAAAATATATGTGACCAAAGGACCATAAAAGACCACATGGCCGTGGCCACGGCCAAAGAGGGAAGAAATTAAATGCATGATTGCAACAGCAGAGCAATTATCTCCCATTCTGGATTCTTCCGAAATCAATATTAAGCCACTAAAACTGATTAGGCCAAGGTTGGTGGTATCCCCAGGGAGGCAACACGAATTGGGAAAGGTGTGGGCTGGGGGCATTGCTCCTCTCTCTGTCCCCAGTGGAGACAACCACAACCAGTGAGACACAACATCGGCACGACCACACGCCACCGGCTGGGCGAGGGTCCGGGGGAGGAAGGAAAGCAGAGCCTGGAGAAGAAGACAGCGAGATGGCTATAATTTATACTCTCCTGCCTATACTTTATGGCTTTCTTAATTCGGCTCCTGCTACTATTAATGTAGTTAATGTTGAGATTATATCTATTTTCTGGCGTCAGGCAGTGATTTATTCAAGCCATTTTTCCGGTGCCGGCTCCCACGCTGTTAAATCAAGCGACTTGCCAATTAAGTGCTGACTGGGGAAGTGGATGCAATCTTAACAGATATCTAACCGCAAATTAAACCGGGTGTTTCTTACGCCTTGCGGTGTGCAAGGCCAAACCGCTGAGCCTTGCTGAGCTGGGAAAAGAGAAAATAAAAAACAACCCCCAAAACAAAAGGGAAAAAAAACCCCAACCATCACTAACTTGTAGAAGAACAGAAATAAGTTGCCTTTCCCAAGAGCGTGATGCTCATCACTCAAGGCTTGGGTGCCCGCTGCTTTCTAGACTTGAGTTCAAGACAACCACTGCCCAGCAGTTAAAACCAGGCAGCAGAGAGGAGCACGGGGTGGAGAATTCAAGGATGGGTTTGGAAACACCAATTCTACAGAGCAAAGGTGGGAGTGCAGGTCTCTGATCCACCAGCAACTCCAGTTGTCCCGGGGTTCCTGTGAGACCAAGTCAGCTGGGACTTGCAACAGGCAAGTCCAACCACAGACCCTGGGCTAATTCCTAATATGAAATCTCAAATAATCCTGAACGTCCTGATGCCTCAACATACGAATCATAGAATTATTTAGGTTGGAAAAGGCCTTTATGCTATAACCCCAACCCTGCCAACCCCACCACTAAACCCTGTCTCTAATCTCCTCGTCCACACATCCAACCAACACTGACAAGTCCACCAGTGAACCATGTCCCTAGGCACTGCATCCACATGTCTTTTAAATACCTCCAGGGATGGTGACTCCACCACCTCCCTGGGCTGCCCGTTCCAGCGTTAGATAACCCTTTTGGTGAAGAGATTTTTCCCAATATCCAATCTAAACGTTCTCTGGTGTAACTTGAGGCCGTTCCCTCTTGTCCCATCACTCGTCAATTGGGAGAAGACCAACACCTCCCTTTCTGCACCCTCCTTTCAGGGAGTTGTAGGGAGCAATGAGGTCTGCCCTGAACCTCCCCTTCTCCAGGCCCCCCAGCGCCCCCAGCCGCTCCTCACAGGATTTGTGCTCCAGACCCTTCCCCAGCTCCGTTCCCTTCTACAGACACACTCCAGTCCCTCAGTGTCTTTCTTGTAGTGAGGAGCCTAAAACTGAATACGATTTTTGAAGTGTGGCCTCCCCAGTGCCCAGTACAGGGGGACGATCCCTGTCCTGGTCCTGCTGGCCACACTGTTCCTGATGTAGGCCAGGATGCCGCTGGCCTTGTTGGCCACCTGGGCACATGCTGG
>NW_010250663.1:2280-2863 GCF_000690775.1 Eurypyga helias | reverse complement strand
CTCCCACTGCAGCTCTGTCTTCCACTACAGCTCCACCTTCTGATGTAGTTCTGCCTCCCACTGCAGCTCTACCTTCCACAACGGTTCCACCTCCCATGACAGCTCCGCCTACCACAACGGTTCTGCCTCCCACTGCAGCTCCACACACTGCAGGGTGCAATGCAGCCATGCAAACCCCTGTGTGGTATTGTCAGTGTCAACCCACACCAGTGTTAGTTGCCCCAGTACAGGAAAAGAAATGGAAATGTAAATCACACCATCTGGTACAGGGGGAGGAGGAGGAGGAGACAGTAGGGCCATCCTGAAGGACAGATGCAGAGAAGATAGAGACATCATATGCACCTTTAGTGTCAGAGACAGAGGATGATGGTGACGGTGGTGATGCATATGTAACCATGCAATCCTTATCCATGAAGGAGCTATGGGATATCCGGAGGGACTTTGGCCGTCATCCAGGTGAACATGTTATTATTACCTGGCTGGTCCTCTGCTGGGGTAATGGGGCCAGTAGCATTGAACTAGAGGGTAGAGAAGCCAAGCAGTTGTGGTCACTTGCTAGAGAGAGTGGCATTGACAAAGGAAT
>NW_010250663.1:1222-1569 GCF_000690775.1 Eurypyga helias | reverse complement strand
TTGTCACTCTTAGAGGAGCCCTGCCTCTGGCCAGGTGGAGGAGCGGGACAACCGTGTTTATTGGACTGTATTGATTCGATGGCCTGGCACATCAGAGCCACAGCAGTATAAGGCTCTAGTGGACACAGGTGCACCCTCATGCCATCAAGCTATAAACGGGTACAACCCATTAGTATTTTGTGTGTGAATGGGAGCTCTTAACTGACTGCATTGGAGGCTGAAATAAGCCTGACTGGGAAGGAGTGGCAAAAGCACCCCCTTTTGACAGGCTCAGATGCCCCGTGCATCCTTGGCATAGACTATCTCAAGAGAGGGTATTTTAAGGACCCGAAAGGGTACCGGCGGGC
>NW_010250663.1:0-283 GCF_000690775.1 Eurypyga helias | reverse complement strand
CCCTACACTGCCTGTAGCGAGACAGCGAGAGCTGGGAACGCAGCTGCAGGATCAGAAGCGGAGACAGACCTTGAATCCGGTGCAGGCATTCCCCAGCACCAGCTAAGAACTTATCAGTGCTGCTCTCTGCATTCAGGATTGTCCCGGGGTGGAAGCACAGTCCTACCACCTGCCATGGACTGATCCAGAGTGCACTGGAACAGGGTGCAGCTCCAGAACATCTGCAATACATTGATGACATCACCATACGGGGCAATCAAGTTTTTGGGAAAGGGAAGAAGAT
>NW_010250662.1:0-123187 GCF_000690775.1 Eurypyga helias | reverse complement strand
AGCTTGGTGTCGTCGGCATCCTTTTCTGGATGACTCTTTGGGTTGAATTAATATTTATTAGCTTTTTAGATACAATAGAAACAGCTATAGATTGAGATAGTAATAAACCAAAAATTACAAGCAGTTTCCAGCCTTTGTTTTTGTTTTCATCTCCACTTTGGGATATGCGGCATAATTTCTTCTCTCTATAAAGTTCTTGTGGGACTTCCTTCTGTACTACGCGTTTTAAAGGTTTTTCTTTGTTCTGCTCTTAAAAGCCTTGAAGTGGTATGAAGCAAGTACAGCATGTGAGTGTAGGCAGCTTTCTGTGGTGACTCTACCCCTCTGGAAGCGCCACCTCTTACAGGCAAGAAGCCTGGTGTCCATCCGAAGAACATACATGGGGGAAAGCAGGTATTTTTAGAGGCATCCCCCCAGCAGTGAGCCACTCGTTGCCAGTTTATCTCTGTTTTAATTTCCGATGTCAGTTGGTGATTCACAGTCATTTTGTCCTGTACAGGCTCTGTATTAGATGGAGGCAGCTGCGTACATTTGATCAGACTCTCACAGAACTCTCGGCTGAATTCTGACAGGCCGGCGCTGTCCTGTTTTAGCACCGTGCCTCACGCATACAGATATTCTGGCACAAGGGTTTCCTACAGTGCACGGCTGAGGCCGACCAGCATGGGAACCCTGCTACTGCAGGGAATGAATAAGTGCCTTGACTATGAGGCTCATGCTATTTTGTTTCCCACTTAGGTCGCTGCGCTGGAAACGCGATACGTCCAGTTAATCTTCAACGGGCGATCTCAGACGTTATAGATCCACTTATACCTTGTGATGAATTACTCCAGTGTTTGACAAATATTAAATAACATTTTTTTGTTGACATGGAAGTGTGACCTGCAGGCTGCAGCTGGTCCCAGTGTTTGGTGCTGTTTGTGTCCTGCCGCCTGGCTCTTCCTCCCTCTGTTCTCTTGCTATTGAGACGCAGCTGGTTTACGTCCGTCACAATCAATGGAAGGACATTTCCGAGCTGGTAATTGCTGAGAGGATCCGGTGCTGATGGCTTCTGGAGCTGCCAATCCGGGGAGCAGCTTTTGGCTCCTGCTGCGTACAGTATGTCTGCAGTTTGACCATTTATCTCACTTTACATACTTGAACTGAAAGAAAGGTTTGTGCAAGCACTTGCTGCTCATTCCCTGGCATGTCTTTCTGCCTCTCATCCCCTCCCTCCCTCTCTTCCGTGTTATCAGCTATTGCAACAACCCTAAAATGTGTCAAATAAGGTGAATGCTGTTGTCTAGTTCTGGCTTCACAGCGAGACTATTCAAAATGTGACTTTGAAATAAGCACTGGTTCACAATTATGAGAAAAGAAATACAATTGTACTGGCTACATTCTAACTGAGTGTTGTATGCCCAAACTGCCAAATTTTGGTCTTTAAATGTAGCTGCAAAAAATTATTTACACATTTTCATGGGTGTTTATAAACTCAGAATCTGGTAAAGACTGTCTGTTAAGGAGAGGAAGAAGCTGTGAGAGCAATAAAATCAAGCTTTTGCTGTAGGTGGTTGAATTGCTTTATTTAAGATGTCAGATGATAAAAGTATTGAGTGGGATCCAGTCGGCAACAATCTGTTTATGGTGGGACTTACATTCCCAAAAGCCACTCAGTTTCCAGTCTTGCTTAATCCTGAAGGCATCTGAATTCACTAAGCCACCAAACCTCACTACCTAGCTGAAAGTTCCTTCGGTTCCTGGTTTCATTCACCTGCAAATGCTCATATTGCTGTTGCTAGGAAATGGGTGTCTGTCTGTCATCTAAAGCAGTTTGGGATTCAACCTGAGGAGCACAGGCACTCAAAAACTGCCCAAACCCCTTGTAGAAAAAAAAAAAAAAAGAAAGAGTAATGAAATTTCATCAAACCAATGATCACTTTCATTTGACATAATGACACTGTCCATGTGCTGCTGATTAGCTGAGTGTCTAGCATGCTGACAGAAGAAGGGAGATGCTGGGGGTTAGCACACTGACAGACAACTGACAACAGGAGGGAAAAGCTATTCAGCATCTTTCTTTCATCCAAAGAGAATGTGGAGCCCTTAGAGATCTTAGTGGAGCCTAGCTCGACCCAGCTAACTGCAGTGTGCACCCCCTTCATGTTAGATTATCCGTGGATAATCAAGAAATCTGCCTTGGGAGCAGGGATCAGAATAGTAGGTGTCTATCCTTTCTCCTTCAATTTCCCATTTTTTTATCATGCTATGCAGAAATTCTATTGAAGAAATATCCTAAAACAGAAATTTTGCCCTTTTCCCTTCCCTTCCTTCTTCTCATTCTCAGTCCTGTTCATTCCCTTTGTTAACCTGTTTTAACTTTAACTGATTGCTACCCTCCATCACAGCGTTCACAGCCCTGCTCTCTGCTGCTCGGTGCGTGTATATTTGCAGAGGAAGGAATGCTGTCTTCCTGCTTTGGCATCTTCTTTGTTTAGCTTACCTGTTCGTCAAGACTGTTCACATCCGTTTGCTTCTCAGGCTCCATGGAGACGGTGTATACATCCAAAACGAGGTGACAAAGACCTCATAAAAAGGTATGTTTGCCTCAAAACAGATATTGAGAAGTTTTTGATATGTAGCTACCAGGTAAGTGGAAGTAAACATTCTCCCAACTCTATGGGGTGAAGAAAGTTCCCAATAATCTCTTGTTTCTTATCTCATGCCTCCAATTAGTGGTCACCAGATGGCAAGAACTGTAGTGAACCCCCCCCCATCCTCTTTTTCTCCTCAACACTTTCATCATTGGTCTATCACATCAGACCTATACTAGGTGTAGGATGGAGAACATCACTCTTTTCCTTTACAAAATCCTGAGTTTAAATAACTACTGTGCTGATCTGTCGAAACCTTAGTCTATGTACGCCAGACTCCTCTGTGTGGTTGTGTTCTGTTATGCCCATAAATAGTGTGGTATGGTATTTGGAGGAAGGAAAAAGAGGGTGAGAGTGTTCCATTCTCTTACACTCCATGTCTGGGTTTGCACAACTCGGCTTTGCAAGAAGAGCCCCGGAAGGAAGAAGACCAGCTCAGTGTTGTGTCTGGTCTAGCTGTGGAAATCCATTTCTACTTCAGTTCCTTGCACATGGACAAAAAGAATGGAAATATTTTGGAATGACTTTCTGGCTCAGAACTGCTTAGTTTCTGAAATGTGGCAGAACAACATGGAAGGTTATTGGCTATTAATTTGACAAGTGACAGAAATGCTTCTGTGAACCAACCAATTTCTAATTATTATTCAATTATGCATATTAAAAATCTCTCCTAAAGCATATTCTTAAAGGGAAAGCTCTTCAAAACAACAGGACAAAATGTGTGCTGATACGACCTTTTGTGCTGACTCTAACAAGTGTCCGGCAGCTTTTTATGGCTGTAGATGAGTGCAAATAGAACATGACAAAGCAAATCAGACCACAGCAGAGTATCAGTGGTAGCTAAACTGGTAGGCAATAAGGCACATAGATAACTGACAAAAATACTTGCCTTTTAAAAAACTAATGGAAATGTTATGCTTTATTCAATTTTCAATAGGACAGAGAAGACTGGAATTCAAGGACCTTCAGTATGATCTAGGACAGCCTTGTTCCACAATTTTGGTGAAATTTATAGAAAATTTCTCTATTCCAAAAGTTTTATAGCACTAGGAGTTTGAGAGAAAACATCACGGAAAGAACACTTAGAGTATTTCTTACCATCTGTGACTTACCTGATGGAATAGAAATGCTTGCCTTTCTTTTCAAGATATGAAAACCATTAATTTAATACAAATTTTGAAAAAAAAAAAAAACCCAAACCAAAACAAAACCACCCACATCAGTATTCTAGGGTTCATTCACAAGAAAGGTAAATAAAAGTATTTTTAAAAAAAGAGACAAATATCATTCAAGGTTTAAATACTCCTCAACTGCAACACAATTCCACTGAATTTACTGTAGCTGATACTGTCCTTAAAAGGATCATTGTGTGTGTGTTCTTTTCCTAAACCAAACAAACCATTCGCAAATAAGTGTGTGATGTGTTCATCTGTAGGTTGAAAGAATAAACTCCTACAAAGCTGCAGTAATGATAGAGGAACTGTAGGAACCGATCTTTCCATTTGCACCACACAACAGCAGGTGGGTTAACTCATTTTAGCCCCTTAGAAAAAGCTTATTCAGGAAATTGTGCATTTCATTTTTATTTCCAAGGGTAAACAGTGGAACTCTGTATCAAACACCAGATGTCCGTCACATTACAGAATTGAGGCTTAAACTCAAATATTTGAATATTGCATGAAAATTGGGATGTGAATATAAATAACTGAAGCTTCTCTGACCTTAGTGAATGCACATCTAAGGCAAACTAGAGAATGGACTGCGCCACTCACCGTAGAGGGCTGAATCACATTGAAGATATACTCAAAATTATAAATGACACCTTCAGTACTGACTTAAACATCTAATTCTATAACAGATAAAGAGGACAAAAGGGAAATAGTCGCAGATTAATGCAGGATTCAGGTTTGTCAAATTCAATTACAATATGCCTTGCCAATGCCTTTATGTGTTAAGGAAATAGTGCATTTACTGCACACTTCAGACATCAACATATACATATTTTTAAAAATCCATAGTCCTTCTAGTTCTTGTCCTGCATCTAAGACTGCAGGACAGAGAATTAAAATACTGTGTTAATTTAGATCTACAAATCTATGTAGCAGAGAGGATATAACTAACAATTATATAACACATGATTCAATAGGCTTTTAGGGCAGCTTGGCTGCACTTATTTAACGTATTCTTTGATTTAGTAAGTTTTTTGGTTAACCTCTGAGGCTGGTTTTTGGATTTGTTAGAAATCCTGGTGAAAAGCTTTGGGCAGAGAGGAGGGGTACACAAGGGAGTGAAGACCACAAGATGGAAATAGTATCCATGGGAAAATACTGGTAAAGAGCAGATCCAAAAAACAGCTGCAATGGATGGTACCAAAGGTCTTTTTACCATAGTTTTCTCTCTCCTGTGAATGTAGGAATACATTTGCTCCACTGATATCTCTCTCTCATAAATTCCCACTGTTTCTGATGCTGCTGTATCTGGGGTGAGGATAAGGAAAACTAATGTCCTTCAGGACCCCGTTTGCTCCTCTGTCACCCATTGCTCTATGTCTCCCAGTCCTTGGTGTCTGTGTGACCCTACAGGTCCCCTCTCTTCGCAAGAAATACTGTGGCATAGATTAACTACCTCCCACTGATTTTACCACCACATGTCATGACACGATTTTGGTGCAAACCCTGTCATCTGTTACAGTGAGGGTGGCCATGCCCCTGTCACTTGACCAGACACAGATGGTGGTCCATCCACTCCTCCAGTTCCCATCACCCCATCATCTTGTTCGGAAGTTAAATGTGCAGTAAATTAATTTCTTGGAGAGTTATCAAGATTTTCTTGACAGGGACTTTTCAGAGAAAGTTGGGTGACCACATGCTGTGAAGAAAATTGGATTATATTCTCTTCAACTTCCATCTTTCTTGAGTCAGGAAATATGTCTTCTCTTCTAAAACAAACACAGCTAAATTATAAGATTCTTGGTCAAGTTCCATAGTTTCTGCAAATAGGTTTTATGTTTTGTTTGACCTGTTCATGAATTTGCAGTTACGCCCCAAGTACAAAGTGGTTGTTTCCCTCATACTATGGTTGTATAAGAACCTGAGCTGTTGCTGAGAGTGGTTTCTGAGCCTGTACTAAGAACAATTTACATTAATTTTTATTAATGTTTTTTTCAAGCCTCTTTATTGTCCAGTGTTAATAACAATGTTTCTTGCACAACATTTTAAAATACAGTACATACCATATATTTCACTGTTCTGTATTATAGCAATTCACATTCCTCCTATACTGCATGGCTACTTCTCTTATTAAATACATGCCAGAAAAAGTTAAAAAAGTACTTCCTAGCCTACCAAAGCAGTACTTTGAACCCCTAATGCCACTCAGTGTTTTGACTCACACCTCGAAGTCTGAGCAGAGAAACAGAAAACATTACCTGTGAGGTACAGTTTGTTTGCAAAAACCAGTGAGAAAAGGCGGATTCTCTGATTACTATGTTCACCAGGTACTCTTGCTTTGCGCTGAGTTTTGATGCACTGTCTGAAAATGAATTAAACTGAAAAAGTCAGACCCATGTTTCCAACGTTTTTATTGCCTTATACAAAGAAACATAAGTGAGCCTCCAGAATTTCCCGTTCAACATATTTATTGTTCATACAAGGCTTTATTCTGGTCTTATTATTCATACCAAGCAGTGAAATCTGTGACTGTTCCTTTTGCCTTTTTTTCACTTTATTTAGTAGGTGCAAAACATAGTTTCCTGATCAGAGGTTTGAGAAATAAGATTTTTACATTAGAAATACATTAGAGATGCTCACAGGTTTTTTTACTCAGCTTTCCTTTTTCATTTCTGTTCTTTCATTTTCTTTCTCTTTTCCTCAAAAAATTAGCCTAACAATTATGATTCTCAGAACCAGAAGTTATTTTTTTCTTACAGTCAGACAACTTTTTTGGAAAGAGAACATAATGTATCATAAACTGAATATTTAATTTGTTATGCCCTGAAATATAGCATCTCACCTGCTTGACTAAAATAAATCATTAATACCATGAGTTCATAAATAACTTGAATAACATCCTTTCTGAAAGTATTTTTTATACAGTCCAGTCAGGCTGAATTCAAAACATTCCTACAGCTCTAAAAATACACATACTCATGGTTTCTCCTGTTACAGATTGGTTATTACACTTGATACTGAAGTCTACACACTAGCGGCTCCAACATGGAATTTTCTAACAAATTTGTTTATCTTTGGCTCAGATTTAGACACAATAACACTGGTTAATAGCTGCCTAGTTGTGCCAGATCTCTAAAACACATAGAACACTTGTTGTCCTGTGCTATGATAACAAAAAAAAAAAAAAAAAAAGTAACATTGATTCATTCTGATGGTGATGGAGTTAGACCATGCAATTCAGTGAACTCTTCATGAATATGCTTCTCTACATTTCGGAGGCTTAAATCTATTTTCTTCTTTGTTACTTAGGTCTATTCCATTCAACCTAATTGCACATCTGTTTCCAGAGAACTTCTTTTGGAATTATAGGACCTGTAATTTCTATTATTTAATTTTGAAAAGAAAAATTAAACAAAAATTGATATGAAAGTTTACCTTGACTTTTACCCCCAGCATTTTTGAAATATCAGAGTATTTTTTTCTGCTTGCAAACAGCATGGATAAATACAATTAGAGCTTACCTCTCTTCTTAAAAGTGTTTAAAAGTGTTTTCAACTTGCTCAGTGTAATAACTTCACAATGTGAGTCCTTGATTGACAAAGTAACAGATATTACCTAGTATTTTCATTAAGGTATTTCTGGTTTTCTTCTAAGAGCAAGATCTGAAAAAAAAAAAAGAAAAATCGAAGTTCTTGCGGAGCCTTGGTCAGAGGAAGATGTCTGGGTACTTCGAATTCAGTTCCCATTTTAAAAAAATCAGTGAGTATGAAAGCTTTAACCGAATATTTAACCGAAGGATATCCCATGTTTAAATGGTACACTGTACAGCTGTATTGGTATAATTCAGTCACTAGGCGGAGAAAAATGGACCATTTAAGATCTTTGAAAGTGAATTGGTCACTCCTGAATGAACGTGGTTTGCAAGCTTTTCCGTCTGCAGTGGAAATAATGGACCTACTGTTACTACGCCCAGTGAAACACAGAAATATCAATAACTAGCAATTATCACTGAGAATCCAACAATCTATAAATGCCCCTTTACAAGGCAGCCGCAATCACAAGGAAGGTCACTTCTCCCACAGCCATGTTCTGAGAGGGAAACCTACCCAAGCAGTGTCAAAGCTACTGTGAGATCCAGCAGGTCCTATGGCATGACCAAGAAACATTATGGCAAGAATCCATCTGCCATTTAGATGTGGCTTGATGTGCTGTGTGCTGTAGCCAGGTTTTCCCATCAGTCCTAATCTTTTCTAGGCATCTGTAATTGCGTTACATCAAGTTATGTCATGTCTGAGGGCACAGATGTCTGATCTAGTTGGAGCTACTGTCTTTAGGCACCTTATTGGGTAATTGCTCACTGACATTCATGTCCCTCCTTTCTGGAATATGGAGAAAGGCTATTTGTAAAATGGGTTCACCTACATTTTTAAGAAAAAGGCAGCTAGCTCAGGCACTGAGCCCCTGACTGAGCACCCGGTTGTCCAGCTTAACTGCCAACTCACTCCGTCTGATCTGGGGTCATTTCAAAGTGTCACAGAATGGTTTAGGTTAGAAGGGAGCTCTTGAGATCATCTAGTCAACTCCTCCTGCCCAAGTAGGGTCACCTAGAACAGGTTGTCCAGCATCATGTCCAGTCAGATGAATATGAATGACTGAAGCTCCAAGGAAACTCCACAGTCCTCCTGGACTTCCTGTTCCACTGTTTGTTCAGCTTCACAGTAAAGAAGTTTTTTCTTGCTTTCAGATGGAATTCCAAATGTTTTCACCTGTGCCCATTGCCACTTGTCCTATCACTGGGCACTACTGAGAAGAGTCTGGATGTCTCTTCTTCATCAATATATCAGTGTATATTTTTATACACATTGATAAGATCCTCCCCGCCCCAGCTTTCCATTCTCCAGGCTGAACAGTCCCAGCTCTCTCAATATTCATATGAAAGATGTTCCTATCCTTTTAATCATCTTTCCTTTGCTGGATTAGCTCAAGCATGTCCCTATCTTTCCTGTACAGGGGCACCCAGAAATGGACACAGTACTCAAGCTGCAACCTCACCAGTGCTGAGTCAGGAGGTAGGATCACCTCCCTCCAGCTGCAGGCAATGATCTTTCTAACACAGCCCAGAAAGCTGTCTGTCTCCTTCGTTGTAAGAACACATTGCTGGCTTATGGTGAAGACCCTGAGGTTCTCAGTAAAGCTCCTTTCCAGCCAGTTGGTGTTCAATGCGTACTGTTGCCTGAGGTTATTCCTCTCCAGATGTAGGAGAGGATTTATTCCTCTCCTATAAATATAAAAATTCACTTATAAATCAGTTATAAATATCTAAAGGGCCGGTGTCAAGAGGATGGGGCCAGACTCTTTTCAGTGGTGCCCAGAGACAAGAGGCAATGGGCACAAACTGGAATGCAGGAAAATCCATCTCAACCTGAGGAAAAACTTCTTCACCATGAGGGTGCCAGAGTACTGAAACAGGCTGCCCAGAGAGGTTGTGGAGTCTCTTTCTCTGGAGATACTCAAAACCTGCCCGAATGCATTCCAGTCCAGCCTTCTCTAGATGAACCTCCTCTGGCAGAGGTCTTGAACTAGATGATCTTCAAAGGTCCCTTCCAACCACTACCATTCTGTGGTTCTGTGACTTTGCATTTCCCTTTATTGAACTTCATGAGATTCTTTTCTGGGTAGTTCTTCAGCCTGCCAAGATCCCCCTGAATGGCAGCACACCCACCCCATTTATTTATTTTTAATCTGACAACTCTCTGAGAGTGAGCTGTGTCCCAGTATCAGGTCATTAATGAATCATAGAATCATAGAATGGTTTGGGTTGGAAGGGACCTTAAAGACCATCTAGTTCCAACCCTCCTGCCATGGGCAGGGACACCTTCCACTAGACCAGGTTGCAAGTTTGAACAGTATTGACAACTGGTCAAGCACAAGAAAGTTGTGGGAGACAGTGTAAAAGCCTTATTGAAGTTTAGGTGAACATCCACTGCTAGCTATACCAAAGTCCTATGTATTTTGGGTGATAGTTCACCCCAGAATTCATTTCTGAAAGCTGTTACAGACAAGGCTGTACAATATCTTGAACCCTGTGACCCCTCAGAAGTCCCATATTTTTCCACCTGTTTTCATACACAAATGAACACCCACAAGTCCTCCTACCACACCACAGGGCATGTCCTCCTACCACACCACACCACACCCCCTTGAATTCATCCTATAAAAACCCCACTTTGATGATGGTGAGAATACCCTCTCTCTCTACAGATGTTCCAAATCTGCAATAAGCACTCAGAAATCGTGACTCAGGGCTAAAGGAAAACCACAGTGGGCGGAGAAGATCAAGGCCAGCAGCTACATGACGGCCACACTATTTGACAGGGGACATGGTGAGTACCATGGATGCAAGCAAATCCTTGCCATGTGGCTTCAGAAACAGAGAACAGTTCCTGTTCTTTTCTTGTCTGGTGGTAGAGGCATAGGCAATTCCTTTCATCAGGGCTGCTTCTAGCTGTTTTTATGGGAGGTTAGGAAAAGATTTTCTTTCTGCTGTTTTTCTCATTATCTGATTGAAAGGTGCACACTGACTGCAACACCTGGTCTAGTGCAGTTTTGTTCAGTTATGTGTGTTGTGCCAGTAACATTTTTTAGGTACTCAATTTCCAAATCACCCATGCGTAACTGGAAAAAAAAAAAAAAGTCCTGTCTGTATTACTGGTTTTTCTTATGGTCTGTCTTAACTTCCATGCAGTTTCGGCTACCTGTGGCCTTATCAGGTAAAGTCAAGTACATTTTTATAACATTGAACCATAAGCAAAATTATTTGTCTTTTTGAGTGCTTAGTTTTTGGTAGGATATGAACAAACCACTGATTTACACTTTTGCCTGTCCTGCTGCCTGAGAACTATACTAATCACACCCTGTGAAAGCATCTATGGAAGAGTAAGGAGTGAGGATCCTCCACTAAATTTTGTTTCTTTTCAATAATCTTTCATTGAATCTTATTCCCAATTTTACATTGTAATGGCCACACTCTTATATCTGTTCCTACTCTGTCCAGTCAAGCAGGCCATGATGGTCTTGATCTTACTGTAGTCCAGTTTCTTTTCCCAATATGTTATTCTTATTTGATGGTATTTATATTCTGTTTATTATGAAATGTTAATTTTGTTTACAGAATATCTCTGTCTCCTTCCACTCAGATTCACTGGTTATGGTCCTCAATTTTCTTTCCTTAGAGAAAAAGTGCTATTTATGTAGACCTTAGTAGTATCATCACCACCAAAACATTTACTTTATTTTCACTGAAAAAAACTTGTTGCCAAATACAAGCCAGATGGTGGCTTATTTTTCCAAAAGATAACATTTAATACAGATAAACATGTTGTTCTGTCTCCAAGGGTAGAAAAAAATATTTGATGTCAAAAAATATACTTTACAGGGACCATACTCTATTTTTCTACATTTATTGATTTTTCTGTGTCTACACAAGTGAATATGTCTGTCTTTTCTCTCTACAGTGGTTCTTTTTTGTCTCCTCTACTTACTGTCTGATTTGTACAGAAATTAATCATCCTCTGATTTTGCACAAAGGTGATTTCCCAGTAGCTAGTCTAGAAACTCAGGTTTGATCATATGCTGTTGGGGTTTTACTTGATTTTTAACACCGAGCAGGTGGAAGCTTCCTCTTGTGGTGTAATGAACAGTTTTGCTTTCCAAATGTGTTATTCATATACACTCCATAAATTCCCCTCTTGAGTATAAAACCAGCTTTGAAAGTTGCCTGAGTTTTATCTGGTTTATTTCTTCATCTTGGATTTTTCTTACAGTGCTAGTGCCGTTGTCTCTGACTTTGTATTAGCCTGTGCATCTGTCCAGCTTAAAATTAATATTATTCCACTTCCATGATCTACTGACATTCTGCTGTGACATAAACAAACAACCCAGTTAAGAAAGGTCATTTAAGGCAATGCTTCTGTTGCCATCTTCTTTGTCTAAGCAATGAATATCCTGCTGACATTTGGACAGTTTTGCAAAATAATGCCCTCCATTGTAATCCTAGTTTTTCTCTTAAGTGCCAGGGATTGTCTTGGCTTATTGGTCAGCATGTGTTTAGCATGTTGTGTTTTAAGGGTATAGGAAAACTCAATGGGCTAAGAAGTAACTTAGGGACATGTGACAAGTGGTCATAGTCTTCTCCAGAGGGGCAGTTGAACCTTTTGTCAGTAGGCATAGGCATCACTCCCGGGAATAATACATTTAACAGTGTCGTTTATTTGCTTACCATATGAGCTGATGAAGGGCTGGCAGCCTTCAGGCTCAGCTCCCCAGCAATTCACTTGGTAGACTATCAGCAAGGCAAACAAAATGACAGGAACAAACAGTCAGCTTTTGGATGGAAACTTTCAGAATCAGCAGATTCTGAAACCCCTGTGTGATTCTTCACAACTTTTTCAGACTCATACCATTTCTGAGAAATATTTCACTTTTGATTAACCACCTGTCTCCATCCAAAAAGTTCCACTGAAAGACTTCTAACAAGTTATATACATGACTATAATTTCAGAGACCTACACATACAACAGGATTTTTTAAGGCAAGATTTTCTAGAAACATAGAAGTCCATTTCTATCTCAGAGATAGAAAACATTTGATAGGAGATAAAAAGAGACACACAGAAAAGATGATAAGCAATCACGCAGTATTAGTCATCATGTTAAGCTGTATTGCCAGTCTATCAGCCTATCAGGGGACTGCCTATGGATTTTTTTTACATACTTAGAATTAAAACCTTTTGACTTATAATTTTGAAGCTATATTTTCATTTTAAGTGGTGACCTAAATGAAACAAACACAAGAAAAGAAGACAATAAGAAGTTAAAAAGTGGACAGAAAGTTATCTAAACTACAAATGAAATAATATCTTTCATTGGGTATTGAAATGTTTCATATGCATCCAAAAACCTTCTTTCAAAAACTTGGTTGGTTATTTTGCAACAACTCTTGATTTGATTATTTTGTTCTTTTGGAACTATTCTCACTTTCACATTTTCTGTTCTTTTTTTGTTACTCTATTGACCAAAAGTATGAATATTCATTCAGTTATTTTCTGAGATGACTGTTATTTCTTTGTGTATGCTCCAGTCCTAACCAGAAAAAGCTGAGATTGCAGCTTTCACTAGGAAAATGCCAGTACTACAAAAAAGTACTAAGAAGCCCTTTTTTTTTTTAATTATTATGTGAAGCCATTGAGAAAAAATGAAAGTTATTGAGACAAAATTAAAAAAAAAAAATCCAGCAATTATGACCACTCTTTCTTCTCTTCCTTATCTGGCACTGGATTTTCTGAAGGATGCCTTGCCTTTCAGCATAATTAATTTTGATAACTCCCTCCTTTGCATACCAAAAGCTTGTATTAATGAGACCTGGAAATTGTTAACAAAAGATATTCAAATTCCAGATGTCAAAGCTTTTGTTGCTTCTCTTTCTGACCTGAAGAAATGTTTATATTCCTAACGGATTGTTTAATTCTTCCACCCACCTTCGTTGATCAAATAATAAGTATTACCTCTGCCTGCAAATACTGTCTTACCTATATTTTTTTATTATCATTACAGCAAAATACTACTTCAGAGAGAGAAGTTTTCTACACAGCATTTTGGAAAGCCTCTCTCTCTTTCTTCATTGACTATAGGGGAATGCAAGGGACACTGATCTCCTACTTTAGGTACGTCGTTAAATAATTTGAGACTAATCTGTGCAAGATATCTACTTAAATATTGATGCTTCCTTGCTGCCTCGCCAGGTAACCAACTTTATTCAAGCAGCTCTAAAGAATTCTGCACCACACGCTCAGAATGTCAATACAGAAAAATCCACACCGTCGAAGTAGGAACACAGCATTGATTTCATTTCAGTTTTTAGACATAAATCTTTTAGATTGCAGAACATCCTTCCACAGAAAGAATTCCAAATGACTGAACTTTATCTGAAGGCTCCTTGTCACCAGAGACCCTACTGGGATGATGCCTCAGACTCTGGGCACCTGCAGTTTCACACCATTGTGTTGCAGTTTCCAGGCGCACATTCCATTCAAAAGAGGGTGAAATCAGGGAATGCCGTCCAACATGCACCCTGTGTGATTTGTCACCGTCACCAAGAAATCACTTGCTTGTGATATTTTGGGCAGACTCTCTTGAAGCATGTAAAAAAAAATCACTGCTCTTCCATGCCCTGGAATTGCCTCTGGCAGTGCTAGAAAACGATCATCTGTGCAACCTTTCCGGGTCTCTGTGTGGTTCTGAGTCTTCGGTCCTGGTGCCTGTGTGAATGCTCAGCCAAGTCAAAGGAAACCGAAAAAGGAAAGGCTGCAGAACTTAACAGGAAAGGTGAGACAATGGCACAGATAAGAGCTTCAGGTTCCCAGCCTCAAAGGGTTCAGATAACAATGGCCAGGCCATCAAGTGATGGGAAGCATTTGCCTGTCTGGCTCCATCTCTTCTGGGATCAAAAGACAGGGGAAAACCTCAAAGGCTCTTGAAAAGGGAGGGGACTCAGGAGAGTGCCCAGATTGTGTCAGTGAAAAAGCGCTGGTGGGCTCCCTCCTCCCACATTAAAGGAGGGAGTAGGCCACTTCTTTTAACACAGAAATTGGGAATAAAACAGGCCTCCCTTTTGATAGGGTGGAGGAAACTTGTTAAATAATGCATGTGGGTAACATAATTTGAAAAATAATTTTCCCAATATTACATTCCTTCTGGCAAAAAAACAAATGCTTTTCTTTCCATTACAAATGTTTTCCTTATTACTGTAGAAGATATTCAGACTCCAGGGAGAGAGATGTAACAATGGCCAAGACTAGTTATATCTGTCTCTTATTCATAGCTAAGAGGATAATAAAACATCAGAGGATGTATTTTGGATGTTCCTGATAGAATGGGCTCAATGAAGCTTGTCATTTTTGAGGGTGCATTCGTAAATGGTTGATAGTGTTTTACACTATGTGTGTCATCCTGTGCATAGTAGTAGGACCATGCAGACCACATTCAGACAGAATATTTGTTTTTCCCTTAGGAGACTCCTCTGAACACAAATATCGTGGTCACCAGATCCACTCGTACAGCATGTAGAGCATTTACTGCTTTCCCATAAATATCTGCAGCCCATGTGCTAGCTGACTGCGCTAGAGCTATTGATCATGAAAGCAAATGAGTAATAACAAAATTATTCATATTGCCAGGAAACTCTCCAGCTCTGTTTGGGCTTGTAGTAGCTATTACAGGAACATGGCACAGGTGTTGCTGTGCTCAAGCATGTAGGATTTGCTTTTTAGCAATTGTTCTCAGGTAGTCATAATAGATCACTCTCCCCTCTCCAGCTCTTGTTCTAGCACTTCTCTGTAAGTCATTTCAGTAGGAGTTAGTAAACCTGGACTATATCTGTTGTCAATGGAAAGAAAGAGGTATCTTCAGAACGTACTCATCATACCCCTGTTAGCTGGTTTTGGATAAGACGATTCAACCTCAGGAGCTGTCTATGTCTTTACTTTGACAATACAGGGGGAGTCAGTTTACTGACTGAATTTTCTTATGCTCTATTACTTGCCAATGTGTTGACTTAAATACCTCGTATATGTATGTGATATTAGAGATGTGCAAACCACGACCCACAAGAAACTTTCAAATATTTTGTTATTTTTAATCTTAAGAAGAAAAGACTGAAACCATATATTGTCATCATGAATAATTAAATGGTAGCTGCAAAGAGGAAATAAACATATTCTTTCATTAATCCACTGGGTTAGGAAAATAATATCTGCCTAACATTGCTGTAGGGTGTATTTAGGTTAGATCTGAAGAAAACCAAGTATGGTTTATCAATTCAGTGAGCAGCCAAACGAGATTACGGGATCTGTCCTCAGAAGCTTCTGAGAACTGGGTGGACAAATCTCTGTCAGGAGCGGTAAAGATTTGTCATGTATGATCCACTTCACTGCAAGTAGTAGATGATCTTATCAGGCTCCCTGTATCCCTGTTTTCTAAGGCTGCATATATACTGATATATTAAATCTGCTGAGGATCATTTTCTGACATGATGCTGGCTAGTATAGGGCAGTGTGTATCTATAGTATTAAATCACCTCGGTCACCTAAAGCAAGGTGGCCAATTCCACCCTACTCAAAGATGGACAATGGCCTGTGCCAACTGCCAAATCATGCCCAGAAATTGTTTGGGAAGCTGTTAATTGGTGTCAGCCAAAGTAGTGTGGGGACCCTTTTAACGTTTGATCAGTGCAGATGATCAAGAAAAATTTTTCAGGAACATTCCCTGGTCCAGTTTAATTTACTAGTATAGCTATAAGCTATAATTCTGTGGCTAAATGTGTCTACACTCATCATAACTGTTCCCAAATTTAAAAATGAAATAAAGCTCAGTGTTCTCTACTCCTGAAAAGTCTTTTACTATTTGTAATAGCTAGTGAAGATTCTCTGTAGCTCTCATATTTAGACTTCTATCCTTTTTTTCTCAGTAGAGGGCATCCTTAGTACAGTCACTTCTGTAGTCTGTATCCATACAGCAAAGAGTGAGAGCAAACTTCATATTGACTCCAAAGTAGACTAAACTTGGTACATGTGCATATTTATGAGAAACACCAGGTCTTGTGGAACAATTTGGGCCAGTATTCACTTCAACAGGCTTTCTCCTCTTCACCATAATAGGCAAAAAAGGGGAAATAGGGACCGGAGGACTTGAAAACATTTGTGAAAATTTCTTGCTTAACCTTTTTATGGGTAGAGGAAAAGAGCCAGTATGAGCACAGAGTTAAAATAGAATATTTAAGTGCTATTCAGGAGAGGGAGGGGAGATTTCTCCATTTACTTTAATTCAAGTTCTCCACAAGCTCTTTTTTTCCCCTTAGGTTTGGGAGCTTGGCAGGCTCTATGTTTTTTAAAAAAATCCAGCTTGCTCACTAGGCAAATTTTCCCATGCTTTCAAAGCTGTACTGTTTAGGCAATCAAATGTTAATCCGACCACAGTCTAGCTTTTGCTTTCTTCCCAACAGCTTGATATCTATTGCCATTAACGTTACGCCCTCAGATGTAGGGTAGACAGTGATGTCGCTGTCCAGCACGTAAGTGGTAACGAACTGCAGCACAAATAATGAATTGATAACACGCATGTGTTCCTCACCCCCATGTGCTTGGGTAAGCCAGCTGCAAATGATTTATTCTACGTACCAAAGCTATACTAAATCAAGCCAAACAGTATTGCCTTTTTTTTTTTTTTTTAATGAGTGAAGTATTTCCCACGAAGCTGGTAACTTCTATCTATCAGGTTATAATCTATATAACCCAAATGTTTTGCTTTATAACACTCTGCCAGTGGTAAACATCAAAAAAATTGAAGACAGTCTTTAGAGGACTGTGTTAGCTTAATAACAGGGAGAGTGAGCAAGCAACTGAAATGAAGAAGGCGCATCTAAGAAAAGAGAGTATAAAAGTGAAAGTCTAAACAGTTAAGAGATCTCAGCCTTTGAAAAGAGTTTTTTTTTAAAAAAAACCCTTGAAAAGGTTTTTCACTGAGTCTGATTGGTAAAGGGTTACTACTATGGATATTTTAAAAAGCAGACTGATGTAAAATTTGAATTAAAGATCTTAGATCTACCTGATATGTATTGCTCGTCATTGGTGGCTTTTACTGATACATTTAATGTTCACCTAGGATTCTGGTTATATCTGTCAATGGGGAAAAGAAACAGAGGAAGTTTTAAAAAAAGCATTATTTCATCCTTTTTTTACCATCTTCGTTATAAAGGAGGTTTGTAATCAAACCTATGATAAAAAGTGTAAAATTTGTTTATTAGAAACTAAATTTGAATGACAATAATTTTGCTATGATTGTTTTTGATGATAAACTGGAAACAGCATACAGTGATCACTACCACATGTATTTAGACTTGGGTTGGCTAGACTTGTATTCTCCCAGGGAAACTGGGTACTTCAACTGGATTTCATTTTTTTAAATTTATATCTCACTGAGAAATTTCCAACTTAGTTTCCAATCTATTTATTCACAAGAATTCTTAGGGTTTCCACTAACTGTTGCAGATGTTCTTTGCTAGCCTGGGTTCCGCAATCTTGGAACAAGCACTCGGGAGAGAAAAGGCCTATTTTACAGGATCAGGCTGTTTATTCACGCTGAAGTCAAAAGGACTAGCTGTATCATGTTGCAAACAACAGCAAATTATCTGAACAGATAGATTCCTTTTCATTACAAGGATAAATGTGCACGTACACACGCACGCACACACAGATAGACACACAGGCACGTCTGCATGCACTGTTAGGGAGTAAATCTGAGAAAGAAAATGAGGGAGAGATGAGGTTAGAAAAAGTTAATGGGAGAAAAATAACCCCCTTGGGCTTAACTCTACTTCTGTCAAAGAATAATAAAGGGGTTTTGTTTGTTTTGTTTTGTCTTGTTTTTCCCCCAGTGAAAACAGATGACTGAGGCCTGATCCTGTTCTCAGCAGAATTATTGTAAAAGCTAGAGCTGGAAGTTGAGCAAAAAGGGGCACTTGTTGGTGCTAGCCCAGAGAGAGGACCTTGAAGGTTTTGGGTCTAAAACAGTAGTGTGACATTAATGTCAGAAAGTTTGGACTTCTTCATTTATGAAAATGTGTCCGTGTCTTTTTAGGTGCAGAAGTTAGATGGATGCAGTGGTAACAAAGGACCCAGTTTCTCAGAGATTCTTAAGAGCTGCCAGATAAAATTAGGGTTTCATGAAAGGCTGAGAGAGTGCAGACGCTCATAAATAACGATGCTGTCCTCCTTCCTTCAACAGCACGGCAGTGGGGCTCTTCTGGCAGCAGGCACTGTGTTAACACTTTTAATACACTTTAAAAATGAGTTTTATACTTTAATGAAACAGTGTTTCATGTTTTGAAAGAGGTTAATTTCTTTTTTTAAATGGAAAACCAAAAGTTATTTTTGTTAAGACTGTATAGCCATCTCTTCTTCCTCATCCAGAATGTGGAATTTCTCCCTTGAAAATTCATAATGAACTACATAAACCACATACCCATGACACTCCTTGGAGTCACTCTGCCTCCCAGAGGTGCATCTCTGGATGTCAACTGTACCCTAGGTTGCACCTTACTCGGTGAAGGTGGGAGCAGACGGGGCTGTTATGGTTTGTCACTTGTTATATTTATAGCAGAGGTTATGCTGCATCGTGCTGGCTCTGTCCCAGCAGTCAGCAGAAACCTGGAAGTGTACAAAGGTGATAGAAAGGTTTATTCTCTAAATCTTTCCTCCCAACCCAGAAATATCCCAAACATTTCTTCTTATAAACATGTTTAATTTAATTTAAAATCATGACAAAATACATATCATACCTGTGTCAGGCTGCAAAACTAACTGCGATGTGGTAATATTTTGTGCCCCAGAAAACAGGTGTTTACACTGGCCTAGGCATTATCACATGAGCCAGATGACTCAAAACAGCTCAGTGTAAATGAGAGTCAGGGGAAAACCCCTTTTCAGGTTTGTTCCTTACTCCTTGCCTTGACCTTTTTAAAAACAGATGCAAAAAAATGCAAGCATGAGGACAGATCACCATAAAATCACAAGCCCTAAGTAAGCACATAATATTTGGCTGAAATCACTAATTTGAAGGAAAAAAAAATCCAAACAATTGAAGCAACAACAATAGGGAGATTTCCCTTACTCTGGACTGCTGGCATCCTCTGTGCCTTTTGGTTTTGTTTCAAAGGGAAATCCACCTTCCAGCCATTCAGCCCTAGCAGCTCCTTGGAGCAGGTGGTCTCTAAGCTCCAGGGGGAACCAGCAGGCTGAAAGGGAAAAGCTCCCAATTGCTTGCTACCATAGCCCAAGAAAATACTTCATTATTTGTGTTTCTTTATTGAAATACAGTCTCTTTTATAGCTGAGGCGATACAGACAGCTGTTCCATTTATTTCAAATGCTCCCTGTTTCTGGGGTAATCATTTAGAGCTGGTAGCTAAACCTCTGAGCAGAGTCTGCTTGACTTCTTAAACAAGGATGAAAACCCTGAGTCTGGAGATTGACAGGAACGTTTCTGGTAGTTCTGGTTAATTACTTTACATTTTCTTATTATTCTTTTCTTTACCTTGCAGCCAGACAGTCTTCCCACAGTAACTGAGGAAAAATAATAAAACAATTTGTAAAAGCCTGCTTCAAAACTAAATCCTAATGGGGAATGTAATCTTTCCTTGGGTAAGGAGTTTGTTTTTCCCTTGACCAGGCTACATTGCTGCCAGTTTGGTGACTCCAGAATTTGTGAGTCACATTTGGAACTGCAAAGGATCTGGGGCACGTGTATCATCGTATATTGCACTTGCCTTTCCCATTGCTACTGTCGGCAAGTGTTGCCAATTTCATTTGCGTGGCTAACGGTTCTAATTTAGTTCTGGTTTATATTGGCTTCAGTGAAAGCAAATATAGCAGCCCTTCACTTTAGGTGGCACCAGGAGAACTAGATTTGTCATGCCACAGAACAGCCAAAAGAAATATAGTGATTTCTGGGAACCAGACTTATTTACATGTTATATTCTGGTT
The DNA here is from genome assembly GCF_000690775.1 of Eurypyga helias. NCBI lineage: Eukaryota > Metazoa > Chordata > Aves > Eurypygiformes > Eurypygidae > Eurypyga > Eurypyga helias. The sequence goes on along the minus strand of NW_010250662.1, from coordinate 102,792 downwards.
AGTGCTATATTGTCATAGCTGTCTGTATGCTTAACAGGCTTGCATACAAAAGATCTTGAGAAGGGCTGTAAAACAAGCAAAGAAAAGTAGAACAAAATAAGTGAAGTACTGGAAATAACAGAGAAAACCAAAAAATGATACTTCCTGAAACATGAAATTGAGACAAGAGAATACTGAAGAGTAAAGCATTGGTAACATAAAAGAAGGAATTGAATGTGGTCAGATCCAGACCCTCTTATTTTAAAAAGCAAGCAAGCAAGCAAACTAACAAAGAAACTACCCCAGAGAATGGTTACAACTATAAATAGATGTTTTCTAGTCATTCCAGGTGTGTGTGGACCCTGCTGTCTGAAAATAGCCAAAGCTGAGTCTTGGCACCTATAAAAGTTGGGCCCTTTGCTTTCCTTGACACTTGAATGTCTGGGACTTTTGTTACTATTATATCTAGGTAGTAATTATGTATAAACAAAAGTTATGTATAATGTATTTCTATTAATGTATTAACATAGATTATATTGTCGAGACCAGGAATGGAAAGTACCAGACGAATCTTTTACAACATTGACAGAAGAAAGTCACAGGAAGGCCAAATTTTTCCAGAGCACACCTGTGTGATGTTAATCAAACTGCTAGTTCCTAAAAGGGAAAAAGCAAGGGACCGAGCCATCCACTTAAGATATCAAAGAAACGTTTAAAATACCTGGGCCTTGCCGATCTCAGAAGAAACCTCAAAAATTGTAAACTTGGCTCGTGAGATAGGGGTTATGGGGCAGGCTAAAACAGTTAAAGACTGATAAATAAGCGTATATGGTTTTAAAACTTGTCTGAAATAAACCCAAATTACAGTCTGTACTGAACTTGTAAATCTGCAGTGCACACTGAAGAAGTGTTAAAGGGAAATTATGTTCTTCATTCATTGGCAAACTGGCAGAAGAAGAGATTAATCACTATCATTTTCTTCAGTAATTCCAAGGGGTGGGGAGAAGGCTCCCAGAACAATTCAAATATCTGAATTGCAGAGCACCAAGTGAAAGGAGACAATTGCAGCTGATTTCTGTGAACTATTGCCCAATGGCAAAATATCTTTTCTTTTTGAGGAACGCATATTCCAGATATCCGCTGCTGGCATTTTGTCATCTACTTCGTCGGATGCTGTGCTTCCTGTTTTGGATCATATACCGAGCACATGTGGTAGCTAACTTTTATAAAATCTGACAGCAGAGCACTGTTTGATAGACTAGTTTCTGCAAAACGCATGGAACTTTTTGGACCTAAACACAAGGAAGTTCAGACCCAGTTGGCCACCCTCCAGTGGGCTTTATGCAAAACTATTCCAGTTGAAGATTATTAAGAGCATTATCTCAGAAATATCTCTAAATCAATTTTGAGCCATTGCAAGTCCATAACTTGTCTTGCTACAGGGAAGTTTCCTGGAAAGTTTAATTTCTTGAAGGTAAGTAAAGATGACTTTTCCAGATATCAAGCAGAGGAAGCGTGGTTGTGACATCTCCATAAATGTTCAGGTCATAGATACTTATTTTAGAGCCAAGAAATACTCCATAAAAGAGGAGTGACAAAAACTGTCTTTTGAAAACTCTGGGTCTAGCTGGGAGAATATGAATCCTAAAAGAGACATGACTCTATTTCTACACAATTTCCAGTCATCAGAGCAAAACCCTATGGAATTTAGAGAATACTCACTTTTCAATCAACTCATCAATTTCTAAAATAGAGATGTAATCCTGTGTTGAATTTTATTGGATGGCTTACATACTTTCAGAAAGGATCTAATTCTAAATTAATTTCTACAGAACATTTCACGACATCTTTACTGGCTTCATCTCTACAATAGTCTACAGTATAGATTTTCCTTGTTGATGAGAAAAACCCTTTATTACTTGAAACAAGGGAAACTTGCCCATTTAAAAGCCATGGGGTGAGGGTATGTCTGTATGGCACAGTTCAGTGTCATGCAGAGATACTGGAAGCCACCCTGGATAATCTTGCTGGACTATGGGAAGCATTACAGCTGTATTAACATGGGACTCCACCCAGACTTATATCGTTTGCTTCTCAGCTGAGCTCATTAGCCTATAGAAGGTGTTGTACTGATGCAAAGGGGTTTTTGGTGGTTCCACAGTAACCTACTTAGATTTCATTTGCCTTCTTGGGGATCACATCCTGTTAAGTAGAACCCAAAAGTGTCTAAAAGAATGAAAACACTTGCATGAGAGATGACTCATCCAATGCAAGTTAAATTCACTTTATCACCTATGGAAGATGTCAACAAATGGGAATGCCAAATGCAATTATCTACTGCTGATCCAGATCTTAGCGATTATTTTCCAAGAAATAAGCAGACTACTGTTAAGCGAGGAGGAGGAAAGTGTTTCTAGTGTGGTTAAACAGGCTAGCCACAGGCCTGGTGATCTGATCTAAGGTACTTGAGCTGAAGTTTTCAAATGCCTCTGCCTTCCCACTTGTGCACTTTAACACAGTGAAAAACTAGTTCTTCCAAAGCACATATGAAGCTGATCTCAGGCTATGTCTGAGATTTTAAAATAAAGGTTTAGAGCTTCCTGGAATGTACTAAGAATGAATGCTACGTTCCATAATTCACACCATTTTGTGGTGATTTTTATTATTCTGAGGGCAGACTCCCCGTATCACACAGCTTGTGGTTTCCAATAATAACCAAAGATTTAAAATTTTTTTTTTTTTTTTTTTTTGCAAGTGGCCGGCTGTTTTGTCTGTACAATGATAACTACAATTTCAATTTAAGAATTCACCCCTTTGCAAGAGCCAGTAATTTTGTTCACCACATGTGTCTGGATTCCTTTACATTATCCTAACACACACACAATTGTCAAGCTAGACTTTGACAATGAAATCAGTGTCATGGATAAAAAAAATAAGAGCTTTAGCCTCTAGGTGCACCTGTTTACAGCAACGAGGCAGGCTCAGTCGGGGTGTGTGTATGTGTCAGTCTCCCACTGCAGCTGTTCCATTACCATAAAAACCATAGTATTTATTAAGTTTTAAGCCTTTCTGAACTCCGTAACTTTGGCTTACAAAGGGAGGCTGTAATACTATGTCTGGACTGTGATAATAGGTCAGATAAAGATCCAGCATGTGACTGCTAATGACAGCACTAAGTCTATTGGAAGGAACTATATCAAACTATATGCGGCAAAGCAGACAGCAAATATGAACCATGAAGAATTAATGATTAACTACTCACTGCATGCTTCACTGGGAACAGCACTGCCATTGAAGGAGTCTGCACACTGCCGGAGAAGTTAACTCACAAACTGGAGTTACACAGCAGGGTAAATATGCACTGCTGACATGTTGGGGTTGTGTTTTTCAGTGCAAGAAAATTATTTCCTTTGCAATTAAATGTCACATCTTCTTCATATCCCCAACCCTGCAGCTGATTCTGTATGGACGGAACCCCCATATAGCTTCAACAGGCTACACACACACACACTGAATTTAATGGCAGTCCCAAGCACGTCCACACAGATTCAGCTAAGGCATAGGAGTTCAGTTATGACAAACAACCAGACTCTTAGACACTGTATTGCATCTTCATTGTCCTTTAAAATTGCTTGTGTTTTTTCTTTTTCTAGGAGAAAGTTGTGTGGGCTTACATTCATTAGTATTTGTGCATTCTGTAATTTCAGCAGCCCGTAACATTTGGAAGCTGACTTTGGAGGTGCCGCCTTGTAAATGATTTCTATGTTAACATCCACAGCCTCAAACTAACATCACTGAGAAAGCTGGCTGGAAACCCTGGGGAACCCAGTGTCATGGCTGCTGACAGGCTGTGAAGATGACATCCATCTCCCTCTGTTCCTGGAAGTGAGGAACTGCTGTTTTACACCTGCTCTTGCTTCTGTGGAAGGTACAAGCCCTGACTACTCTTGCCCTGGGAATTCAGTGGGAGCTGGAAAAAGCGAGCAGGAGCACCTGCCTCTCCCAGAGGTGAAATCCTGCTGTCAGTTGGTGTCTTTTGGGTCACCACTGTCCACGTCAACAGCTGGAGAGACAGCCTGCTCTGTTACAGTGCAGGGTAGTGGTACACTGGGGATCTGCCCGGCCTGGGTCTGCACATCCCCAAAGGCACACTGCAGTCAAAATCCTGACCTGCCTCCCCACCCTGAGCACCAGGGATGCACAGGTGAGGAACAGTGCTGTACAAAACTGTTTCTGTAATCAATGGAGCAAAGCAGACAACCCCAAAGGTTAATTCATCCCACCTTATGTCTAAATCACCTAACAGTAGAAGACTGCATTGACGGTGTGAAATGATGAGGCTCCAACCTTCAGGCTTGCTGGAAGTGCATGGTTGTTTACCTAACTCAAGTGCCAAGAACAAAAATTATGTTTATGCCAATACAGTTCTATTTATGGCCTTTCTATTTATCTTGCAATCATGAATGGGCCTAATGAAAATGAGAATGAGCTCCAGAATATTGAGGAAAGTAGGTTATGATGTTCTCTTCCTAAAACTACAGAAAATTTTCAGTGTTAAACAAGAAGTACTTAATGGTTTGGGTCATTGTTTTGGCCCAGATGGGAGCAACTCTTGATTGCTCCACCTCCTGGCACAGTATACCATCGCTTTATAACCAGCATAGCACATGGTAATTCCATTTATGTTACTGCAATGGATGTTTTATTCATCCAAAAGTCAAGTCTCCGGTCTATAGTTACTGACCACAGTCTCTCTACAGTCCATGGAGAGAGACAGGCACCTTCAGATGCATGTGCAGTACATCCTGAACCAAGGAAACATCCCTTCAGCAGGCTTGTCCCTCTCCACTGGCTGCGGAGGTAGACGAGACAAGATATTATTTCCTTCTTTCTCTTACCTGGAATCTGCTGAATGTCTACTCTAAAACAACATGATTCTCTGCATTTGACAGAGGAAACAGCCTTTCCTGCACAACAATCTGGTTATTGTGCTCCCTAAATCAAACAGCTTCTAGAATTTCACTATCATGACAGTCCAGGATCTCGTGATGGAGATATCACAGCCCAGTAGCACAGCAGGACTTCCTGAAGTTTTATACACGTTTTGGAGTCTTTGGGTCTTGTGTGTCTATGTCTGTGTTTGCGTGTGTGCATACACTGCTGAAGGGAAAAGGTTAGGGAGTGGGTTTGTGTGCAAGATGTGTGATCATCCGACCCGTTCAACAGATAGCTCTTTGACTGTTTTGGACTGTTCTGACTAGCTGTCTCCAAGACAAATCTCAGGAGTGTCCAAGCCAACCGGTACCAAATGACTTTTGATTTAGCAGCAGAGACACAGCTATTGCCTGTGTTATAGCAACATCAGATTACTTCATGTTGAATGGGCCCAAGGTACAAATAAAGTACTGGGTTTCACGGAAGAAGTTAGGAAGTGTTTTGAAAAATAAGGATGTGGAATGATAACTCTGTGGGAGAGGTCTGATTTCCCAAACAAAGGCATTTGGAGCCATTTGAGATGCCCTAAGGTACCAAACATGTCCACTCAGCTCTGGGAAACACAGCACAGAACCGATGGGGAATTTACTTTTGGCATGGAAGCCAGGAACCAACTGGGCTATCTTGCGGTGCCTACAGTCACAACAGGGCTGTATGTTTAGACAACTGTATCGTACACTTACTCATTAATCACAGGTTTACACATTTTCTTTAAGGAATTATTGCAAAATCTGTTTTTTCTTTTCTTCTTTTTCTGTGTAGCTCTTTAGGGAATTATGATACCCTTACTGAAAATCAGTAACACTTTACATTATGAGTAGACATTTGTTTCACTATTATTTACACCAGTGATAACTTTGTCGATGAATGTAAGAATGGCAAAACTGGGCCAAAAATGAATGTATAAGAAAAGGGAACTGTTTCTTTTTTTTTTTTAATAAAAATAAAAAAAAATGGAATCAGTTAAATGTTTCTCCAACCTGCTTTTTAAATTAATCATTGCTTTGGATTCTCCGGTTTTAGAAATTTAAAAAAAATCATCCTTGCATTACAAAACCACATTTTCTTTTAATTTAGTGGCTGCTTTCCAAAGCAGGAAGTTAAGAAAATAAAGCAACTTTATAGCCAGAGTAAGATAAATAGTACTGTCCTAAGAGGGAATGCTATTTATACTTCTTTTGTATTTATATTTCCTATTCTGCCCTCTTCCCCATTCCACTGACTGTAATTAAAATCATAGCTCCTGAAGTAATTTTACATTTCCTTTCCAGTGCTAATGCTGTTTTACCCCCTACAGAAATTATAATTGTGTGATTGCTAGTGTAGGCAAGCTAAAAAGGACAGCTAACACTTTGTGCCACTTAAACCTGGTCTTTGTAGGTGGGTCATTATAATGAAATAGGTGATAGTTTGAGAAATGTCTTATCATGAGTAGAGTCTTTATGTTGCACATGTTCTTACAATTACATTGCTGTGAAAAAATACGCATTTTTCTGAATGTGGGTCCTCTTCTCAGAGGAAGGGGAGGTGACCTAGGTTTCAGCTGGGATGGAGTCACATAGCATGTACATTGGCTCTTTGTTCAGCCTGTATAGAGAAATATATAGTTTGTCTTCTGGAGCTCTTTGTAGGCACATATGCCTCTTCACTGAGAGTAGAGGGAAACATAGAATATTTTAGGTTGGAAAAGATCATCCAGTCCAACCATTAACCTAACACTGCTAATACCACCACTAAAATATGTCCAACAGTGTGCCCTCATGGCCAAGAAGGCCAATGGCATCCTGGGATGGATTAAGAAGAGCGTGGCCAGCAGGTCGAGGGAAGTTGTTCTCCCCCTCTGCTCTGCGCTGGTGAGGCCTCACATGGAGTGCTGTGTCCAGTTCTGGGCTCCTCAGCTCAAGAAGGACAAGGAGCTACTGGAGAGGGCCCAGCACAGGGCCACTGAGATGATTAAGGGCTGGAGCACCTTCCATATGAGGAAAGGCTGAGAGAGCTGGGTCTGTTTAGCTTGGAGAAGAGGAGGCTGAGGGGGGATCTTACCAATGCTTATCAATATCTAAAGGGTGGGTGTCAGGAAGATGGGGCCAGGCTCTTCTCAGTGGTGTCCAGTGACAGGACTAGGGGCACTGGCCATAAACTGTAAAACAGAAGGTTCAACCTGAACATGAGGAAACACTTCTTCACCGGAAGGGTGACAGAGCCCTGGAACAGGCTGCCCAGAGAGGTGGTGGAGTCTCCTTCCCTGCAGACTTTCAAAAGCCGCCTGGACTTGTTCCTGTGTGATCTCCTCTAGGTGATCCTGCTCTGGCAGGGGTCAGACTAGATGATGTCTAGAGGTCCCTTCCAACCCCTTCCACTCTGTGAATCTGAGTGCCTCATCTACGTATCTTTTAAATACTTTCAGGGGTGGTGACTCCACCATTTCCCTGGGCAACCTGTTCCAATGCCTGACAACCTTTTCAGTGAAGAAATTTTTCCTAATAGCCAATCTAAACCTTCCCTGGTGCAACTTGAAGCCATTTCCTCTTGCACCATCACTTGTTTCATGGGAGACGAGTCCAGCACCCACCTCTCTGCAACCTCCTTTCATGTTTAATAATTTATCAGACTGCATTGCTCACTTATAGTGTAGTCATATACGTGAGGTGTAGGCACATGTGCCCTAGAGCTGGATGCTTAAATTAGACATCCTAGACCAGAAAATAGGCTGTTATATAAAAGTGGTGCTATTGTCATCATCATCATCAACTTAACAAAGAAAAACCTGGCAATAATTGTGTCTCATGGACTCCAAGTAGTCGGGATCAGATAAAGGACAAAGAGAGGAAATGTTTCAGGGACACCCTTGTACTCGGTGGCTCTGTCTGTGCAGCAAAATGTATTTGTTCCAGCTGATGCAAAATAGCTGTGTTGCTGTAGCCAGGGCTGTAGCGGTGGTGGTGCTGGGGCAGCAGCCTTGGGCAGCCATGCTGACTGGCAGGCGTGGTCCCCAAGTTGCGTCTCCCTGGGATGTCTTGCAAGACACAGAGAACTAGTTGCTTCATTTCAAAAGAAAGCCAGAGAGCTAATTAGTGCTTATGAATTAGATTAGGGACAACAGATAATCAGGAGTGTATGGAGGGGAGTGCCAAGATACCTGGCAATATAAGAAGAACTATTATTTCCTAAATTATTTCCCTCTATGAATAACGTGCTGGCTATGGTGGAGTCCTCCTGAGACACCTGTCTTGCACCAGCTAACTAGGTTATCACTATAGGTGCACTTTGGGCTCCATAGCCCTTTACTGAATCTAATTATGAGCTCATTCGTAATGTGGTATTGTTTGTATGTGGTGCTGGCAGGAACTTTGTGGGACAGGAACCCATTAATACAAAATGCACTCCTAAAAACACAGCGACAGAATTACGCTGTTGCCATAAACTCCTATCTTTTGGGACTTACAAGTCACTGTAAGCAAATGGGAAAAAAACAAACTGAAACAATGCAGTGTTAATTGTCAAGGGTTTTCAGGATGAATAAATTTGTATGTTCTTTCATACAAATCCAAACAGTGCCAGGCACAGTGGAGGCTGATCCCTATTTAGAATCTACTGGCAGTATAGGAAAACTGCACAGTCTGAAGCTGCCTCATGACGCTCCTTCGAAGGTGGAATAGAGGTGGCAGGGTTAAATCCCTCAGAATACCTGACCTCCAGCAAGAACAGGCGCTGCGCAGTGTCGAACGACAAAGAAATGCTGATATAAAACAGTGAAACATACCTTCATCCATCCCTCCTCTAAAGCCAGAGACTGATTTGAGTAAAGCTCAGTCATACCTAGAGCTTTTCCAAATCAGTAATGTGCGTAAGGGCTGTCTGGCAGATGTGGAATAAATCCAAGACAAACGCAGGACATGCTGGATGGGCTGCATGTGCAGCGCAAGGGGCAGTGCTGGGGCTGCCTGTCCTCGCTCCCTGGAGGTGTTGGGTGCAGGTAGGTGGCCAGACAGGGAACCTCAGAAACGATGTGACCGAGCTGTCGCATGGCTGGTGACCCCAAATATAAAGCTTTCGACCTGTGCTAGGGCTTCCAGACATCCAGAAATCACAAGCAAAACTATAAATGTATCAAAACATGCTTAGAGGGAGCCTCTCAGCAGAAAGGGGGGTGAGGTGGGATGGGAGGGAGAGGCATGTCCAGAAAAATTTGGAAAAGCCCGCTACATACTAGAGTGCCTGCACATAGTGACATGAAACAGATCTCAGCTCTTAGTGTTTTGAGGCTAGAACAGTTCCTATTAAAACATATTAATTTTCGTGAGCTTATGAATGTTAAAACATGATCAAAGTAGCAGTTTGTTCATTAATAACACGCTCTAGAGCTGAGCAGTGACTCCTAATTGCGAAATGGGTAGTATCTAGCCTGGCTTTCTGATTGGCTTTAGGGAGCTTGAATGCATGGCCTTATTTCACTGCAAAGCCCTGGCAGACTTTGCACATAAAAATTCTAAACTGTCTAAGTAGGTGTGAAACTAATTTTGTGTTTATTTTTTAAAAACCACCTATGATCATTTGGGGCCATCCACTTCACTTTGGGAGGCCCTTACCTAGCTGCAGGTGGGCCCTAGGAGACAATAAAGCCCACCTTGGAGAGGATAATTTCTTGAATATCATAACCTGAATATTTATAGCTTCTGGAACCGTTGTAGCTACTTATCCATGTTTCCAGCCACAACTTTTCTTAATAAGAAGGGCTTTGAAAAACTTGCTAAATCTGGACATAAAAGGAAACAGAAGTTTTCCTAGTGCAGTGGAATTTTTTAAAAGTCACATAGTAACTTTATTGATGCAACAAGGAAGAAAGCACTTTTCCACCAGACTTTGCAGAGCTTATTTACAAAACACAAGATTTTTTCATTAATGTGTAGGCAAGGCAAAGTCATGACGAGGTTTCCTGCAGAGTGAGGACACTTATGTGGGTTATCTTATTCCTTTGCTTGTGGTGTTTTAATGCTTATGAGAGACAAACCTTGGGTGGGTGGGGGGGAACTTTCAAAGAGAGATGAAAGAACTTAGGAGACATTTTGGCACTTTAAAGTTTTATTTAATGTGTGAAACTGTGTGCTACATCCTATTTACACAAATGTAAAAATGTTTGCAAATCACCTTGGGCATCTATAATTCATATCTTGACTGACTCCGCTTTGCAGTTCACTTAGTCACTGACTAAGACAAGCTCCAAGTCACCAAAATTGGTCAGTGAAGCCCAGAGAGCACTGAAATCATGCTGGCTGGCTGGGGTTCACCCTCAGATTCAGACACCTAATTTTGGGCATCTAAGTAAAAGCGTCTGCATGTAGAGACCTAAGCTTCTCCTTGTGTCAGTGGAGAAGTGGAGAGCTAAGGCAGGATTCAGTTACCTAAGTAACTACCTAAGATGCCCAAGCATCTCCCACCGGGTTCCTTCTGGTCCAGGTCATCTGTGGATGGGTCCTATGCGTATCTATCATCCCCATGTGGGTGATCTGGATATCCCAGGCTACTTCAAGTGGCACACGTGTGTTAGGCAGCAGAACTGCACTTTTAAGTGTTTGAATCCGGAGCTGCATCCTAGCCTCAGTTGTTTTGCATCAGTGTGCTGCAGTATGCACATAATAAGTGATCTTTGCTTCTGCTGTTGTTTATTTTTCTATTATTCAACAGTGCTGCTGTTAAATTATTTTTGAGATGTCACACCTTGGGCTTTGATCCTTCCCACCACCTATGTAATGGTTGCACATAGCTCTTGGAAGACAAAAGCTATGGCTTTAACAGTGTCTGAAACAGACAATTGGAGAGAGCATATTAATGGTTAGCATATAGTTAGATCAATGAGGAAACATAAACACACACATACACATGACACGTTTACTCTGTTGAAGGAGTCATGGCTAATAACTAATTTTATTCTTAGCATTTGTTTATTTCTCAGACTCCAAAGATCAGAAGATGAAGGGACAGCCAGGATATAGTTGCTAAGCCATTGTGTGTGTCCTCTATCGGCATGAATGACAATAGAACTACAGGTAAGAGCGCAGATAAAAATCAGTGTCACTAACTTTTCAAAGAACCCGCAGCCAATAACTTCATTGTCCGCTGCAATTGTGGCCCTTCTTTCTCAGAGGTACAAAAAGATCCCACCACCACCAAATGGGGTGACTTAGCTGCTGAATGAGGTTTTAAACTTAGCACTAGCAGGTTATAAATCATCTGGGGAAGCTGTAATACCTTATTGTGAATGATGGGAGCTAGAATGTGTTACAGTTCTGTGGAAGTGTTACTACTACATATACTGAATATGCTACTATGTATGTTTATGTTTATATTACTAGGTATGCTTGTGTTATTACTACGTTTATAAGTGTAGGGACTAAAAGCTAATGTATCATTTTCCCGCTACGTATTATCCCTCTAAATCAGGAGTAGTGACTGTAAATGCATAAAAAGAATGAATCAGCAATGCCATTCTTTGTCCTGTGAGTAAACAATTGCTCTGGAGACTATCTACCATCAGTTTGACAGCTTTTACCGTAAGATATTAAAAACCAAGAAACTGCTTTTTCCAGCCACGAAGACTTCTCTCCTCTAAGGCAAACCTTCTAAATAATAGACTGTGAGCCATATCCCGCTGCCTTTGTATCCAGAAGGGGACTTGGGCTCTTTAATTAAGTGGTCTGAGCCCTTTTTTTCCCTCAATGTTGGAAAAATAAAATAAAAAAGGCTGATTGATTATAACAACAAGCTGAACACCAGATGTTTTATGAATATATGGCTTCCTCAGCCCACACCCATGTGCATGTAAGAGAAAAAGAAAAACAAAGGACTGTTTATAATTGTCAGAATATTAAAACCTTTGCTTATTCAATGTTCTTTCTTCACTGGCTTGTTCATGCAGCCAAAAAATTGATTTATGACATAGACCATTCATTGCTTGAGTTTTGCTTTCCAAACTTGGTAGAAGTATTTCATGGCCATAGTCAGATGTCTTTCTTTATGTAAATTTTGATAATTTGGAGGCTATCTTTAAACCAGTTCCTGAAACCGCAGGCCATAATAACTCACTCCGCTTCATGTGCTCTGCTCAGTCCCATCAAGACAAATTGCCGGGTTCAGGGTTCTTTGCCAAAAGAGAGGAACATTCCCTTCTCCTGTTACATAACACTGAAACACTTGAGCGGGAGACGGGAACCAAGGCTTGCTGACTAGCAGGTATTTTGCACTTCTGGGGCTTTCTTCCATGCTTCAGAGTATCTTTTATGGAAATCCAAATACTGTTCTCCTACAAACTTGCAAGCTCCTACAAACTTGCAACTGCAGCTATTACTAGTGCATCAGACTTACCCTGAAAGAAAGGCTGTGGACCAAAGCTTTCTTTCTGTACCCATGCAGACGGTTCTGTTTGCTTTTAAAGTATTCCTTTTTCAGCAGTGTAAGAGTTGGTCCAAGAACACATATATAAAAAGTTCATCATACTGTTTTATAGTTTCTATTAAAATCTAAGGTTATTTTTCCAGAGTTGTCAGAGAGCGAAATTCTTCTTAGGATTCATTACCACCTTTAACTCCTTGGATGACCAAGTACAAGAAAGTGATTTTTTTAATGGCATTACTGGTATCATGGGTTTGTTGTTTCACATCATTCGGTACTGTTGCAAAACATGCTTCAGACTTCGCAGGTTGGTTTGTGTCTGGGGCAGGTGTCTGGTGCAGCCACACTTGTAAGGCAGACGGTAGAACTGGAAATCGTGCATTATCGGGAAACAATAGCCTCACTGCGTAAGGCTATTGTTAGATTGAGTTAGGACGCCTGCATCCATGCTCTGCACGTGCTACACTTTGATGTAACTGAAATGAGAAATGACACGACTGCCTTGTTTAGAGTGTGAGATGGCTAAAAATTGTCACATAAAATCCCCTGCTTTTCCGTTTGAACTATTCTTCAGCAGTTTTTACAATCTGTGTATTTAAATTGAGATAACTCCCTTAGTATTTTCCCTAACTTAAATATATACACACGTGTGTGTGCATGAGTTTAGCTTGGTTTCTGAGAGGAATGAGGCTTAGGTCATAACATGGTGAAGAGTTTGTCCATATGTCTTGCTCAGTCCTCCTCCATAATAACTTTAGAACTAGTTGCTATGTGACAACAAAAACTAACAGGCAGGAGATCCCAGAAACCCTAACTTCCTACACAGTTTGTGGAAACTGATGTCTGCAGAGGCAAGAGAGACCCAAATAAGGGCTGCTACTGAGGGAAAAGCCATTATAATTCAGCCTTGTAGCATCTGAAGGGATGGCAGGTGATCAGTTTGCATGGCTGCTGGCTGCAGAACAGCTCACACTGCTGTTTTTCTCACCAAAGAGCCAGGGGACATGGGAGGCATCTCAGGGGACTGTGGAGGAAAGTGTGGAGTGTAAGCACATGGGGAAACAAAGCTAGTTCATCCCATTGCTCACTAAACAGTTTATCTGTGTGTATATAGCACGATTAAAAATCTGAATAGGTTTTATATGTACTACTGAGGGCAATGAGAGCTGGTGTGTCCTGGTAACAAGTTGGCAATGGCCAGCTGAGATCCTTGGGGTCATCTTAGGCTGTATTTAACAAGAAGGAGAAAAAAGGAAGACAGAAGATTCAGATCATAGGCTAGTTATTTTTGGGACTTAAATATTTTGTTAGTTTACTAGACACCCCAGACTAGGCTCCAAGTCTTCATTCTAATGGACAGATCAGCAGGTTTTTTCTGGTGCAGATATGGAGACAAGATTCTGTCAGCACACTTATTCTCAGAAAGACCATCAAACAGACAATAAAGTTTGTCTTCAATCTATAAGCAGAAATGTCTGATAATACATAAGCATTTTTCACTTTTCCACTTAAAATAGAAGCACCGGGATTGCCTTTTACAAACAAAATTTTAGAATCCCTTACATTAAAATGCTAAAAAAGTACATCAGGTTACGCTGTAGCCTAGAGAAAATGCAGTGTATTTTTAGCCTTTTTACTATCAGTTTTGATTTCTTGTTGAAATTTTATTTCCATTCAAGAAAGGGTCAATGGAATACTACCAAAACCAAACTTAGCAAACTGAATTTTAGTGTAAAGTTTGTAAGAGTCCTGATTATCCCTAGTAATAAGTTGAAATTAATCTCAGTTTTTTAATTCTGTATTTTCCCTCCTAACATGCAGTCATAGATTAAAAAAAAATAAAAATCATCAACTAGGGTGCGGATTAATTTTGAGCACCTGACGACAATGCACATAGCCTTTTTATTAAGTTCTATATTAAGTTCTATATTATGCAAATCTATAGATATTTATCGTGCGCCATAATATTGTCAGGGAAAATGAGATTCAAAGATTTCAGCAGCTGAAATATGCTAGGTGGTTAGCAAAGGCCCAGGTTTCCAGTGTCACCTTTGCCAGAAGTTACCATCTTCTCTGTTATTGTTTAAACATACATTTAACTGTGCTCCAACCCAAATACTTGCAAGTATCTTGTTTTAAAAATATCTGTGTGATTTTTGGTGGTGAGGACAGCAATAAGAAAATGCCTTAGACTGGGAGCAGTTTCCCTCTAGGCTCTATGTTTATTCATTGACGAAAGCAAGGCACCTGCAAAATGCAATTAAGCGATTTGGTGGGTTACATCACCCATTCTCTGTGGAGGAAAGGGTTGTTAGCAGCTATGTCTGTAGCACAGTCCCTGAGCTGGGAGCACAGAGCCCACCAGCCCCAGGAAGCCCACGTGACAACGCTTTCCCTGGCACCTCCAGCAACCAGGCAGAGGGCTCAGCACATCCCTGCTTGGCTGTGTCCCACCCTTGCGTTACACTGTGACTTACCCTTCAGAGGGAGAGAGCATGTCTGGTGAAGGGTTAGGTCTTGGGAGATTTAGGAGCAGAGCTGCATTCAGATTCTTTTGATTTCAGTGAGAGCTGCTCATGAAGCTGCATCTAAAATCTCTGCAAAACCATTACCAGAACCTTCTCTTTGCTCAAAATCCTCAAAGCTATTCAGGTGTCCAGCACTCAGTACTTACAAGAGTCTGTGCCTCATTTTCCCCCGTGTAAAGAAATGCCTGAGAGTTCCACCACGTGTCATGGGAGCTAAGGATGTACCACCAGGCGCTCTCCACGTGCGGTACAGCATGCTTTTCCTGCTTCCATGCTTCAATCCCCGCTCAGAAATACTCCTTTACAAAGGATTACATTTCCAGATTTTATATACCTGATTTCACCTGGACTTAGAGTGAAATGTAACAAAATTCCTCAAGATTTCAGTTTGTCTATGTAAAATGCTGCTAAATGTGGATTTAGAGAGCCTATGTTTATAGCAACATCTCAAAAACTGGAACTGCTGAATTGACCACGATCTAAAAATATTCTGTGTAGCATTTCAGCTAGCTGTATCAAGACTGAAGGGTGGACAGTATAACTTTGAATAGCGGAGACTTTTTTTTTTTAAAGTGAAGAATGGAAAATACATGAAATATCAGACAGTTTGGCAGTTAAAGCAGACAGAAGACAGAAAGAGGAATTGTGATATAATAAATGTATGAAGGGAGGAAATAATTCTTTCTCTACTTTTTCCACACACAGGAACACTTAGATGCAACTTTTTTAAATGCACCTATGTCAAATGCACGAGGAACCTGATAATGACATCAATATTAACAAAAGAAGGAATTTAATAGCCTAAAATATGCACACTGTGATCTCAGATTATTGTACACATGCCAGATAGTATCAGCCAAAGATAATCCCTGTCACAGAACAGAGACCGTGTTTCTCATTCAAATATAAAACTCTGCTATATATAGCCTACTTTCTTATAAACTTTATTCTTCAGAGATTAAATTATGTAGCTCCTTATGAGGTATAATAGACCAGTTGGTATGAGTCCAGAGGAGGGTCACAAAGATGATGAGAGGGCTGGAGCACCTCTCCTATGGTGAAAGGCTGAGACTCATTTTTTAATCCACTTTTTTAAGGTCTCTGGGTAGACCTTATAGCACCTTCCAGTACCTGAAGGGGCTACAAGGAAGCTGGGGTGGGGACTTTTTACAAGGGTCTGTAGTGACAGGGCAAGGGGTAATGGGTTTAAATTGAAAGTGGGGAGATTCAGATTAGATATCAGGAAAAAATTCTTCCCGGAGAGGGTGGTGAGGCACTGGAACAGGTTGCCCAGAGAAGCTGTGGATGCCCCATCCCTGGAAGTGTTCAAGGCCAGTCTGGATGAGGTTTTGAGCAACCTGGTCTAGTGGAAGGTGTCCCTGCCCATGGCAGGGGGGGTGGAACTAGATGGGCTTTAGGGGCCCTTGCAACCCAAACCATTCTATGGTTCTATAATAGTGCGATCCAAAGCCAAAAGCACCTTTCAAAGCTGATCACTTTCATTAGGATGCACTTTGCTATTCTCAGTTTCTGACTTGGTAGGATAATGAGACAACTGTTTTGATTCTGTTCATTAAAGGAAAAGGAAAAACAAAAATAGCAAAGCAGTTGGAGAACAACCTTCTGGGGAGCCGGTCCTACAGTGCTTTAGTTTTGAGAGTCCCACAGTGCAGAGCGGTCACATCCCTTTCCACAGTCCACAGAAGTGCCCACCTTCTTTGCAACAACCTAGAGCACAATGCAACTGAGTGCAATTCCATGAGCAATGCCTGAATGGAGGAAATTTCCATCGCTCCTGTGGAAGCTGGGCTACCATTCAGTCACAATGGAAAAAAATCCTGCAGATCGGAGGGATAATAGCTTACTCCCCTTTAGATCCAAATTCTACTGATAATTGTGTTGGCCGTTGGTGAAGGAAGGGCACATGCATCCAAATCGCTTTCCATCTGATAGCTCATCAGATCCTAGATCTGTGTTAGGTCCTTCCACTAGGGAATTGAATCCTAATGACTAAATAATAGGGTCCTTGAGAGAGGCCTTATTCTTCTCTCCTACTGAAAAACGGTGCACTTGAAATAAATGTGGATTGGGTGAAGAAAAAGGCTAGAGGTTTATAGTCCAGATAGTTGGGAGAGAAAGGTCATTCTTTGACTCCAGCCCCGGTGGCTCCCATTTGTCATGCAAAGCAAGAACAGCTTTCCACAGAAAAGCTCCCGTGTTTGCTGGGCTGGTTGTGTGCTCTGGGACAGCGAAGGACATGTTTTAAGCTCAAACACTGAATGAGGCAAAGGGAAGATTTGAACATTCACTTCCCATATTGGATAATATTATCCTAACCTGTAACACATTTGTGAATTGTTCCAAATCTCCTTCATAAATGTAGCCTCTCTTTATCAGTTTGTTTCAGAAAGACTTAGATGAGCCAATTTGTAATTTCTGAATGTTGTCCTCATTTTTTCTGCCAACCCAAATTTGTCAAATCTGATTCACATTGAAGAACCTCTTGCAGTTGAAACTGCACCTTTTTTTTTTTTTTTTCCCCCCAGAAAATAAATTATTTATTGAAAATAATTCACTTGGCCACACTGTGGTACAACGTTTCTGGCTACGCTATAGGAGAACATCATATTCTCTTCAGCGACTGGGCTCCTTGTTCGGTGTATTTTCAGAGGCAAGCTTGGCAGATAAATTCCATATTAGCCAAGGAGAGTGATCAGAGGGCCAAACAGAGTGGAATATTAATTTTCCATCTGCATAAGCCCCTGAAATGAGAGGTGTGAGCAAGCTGGAATTTTCTAACCCTACAGGGTAGAAATGTGAAGAGAGAGATTCAGGCAGGCAGCAGCATAAACTGCCAAGTGTTCAGACAGGAATAAGAGAGGAATCTCTGGCTGTGTTTATCTTCCCCAAGCTACAATTTGCTGATGGCACTGCCAATCATTCTTATTTTTTTAGTGCATTGCTTTACCATATGCATTTTTTAATATATGTATTTATTTATTTATTTCATGGGGGATTTAAATTACTTTTAATTAGAAATTACTTTTCAGGCTATGGAGAAATTTTGCTGCAATGTCAGCCCTATACAAAAGCAATGGCCTAATGTTACTGCAATGCTCTATTTAGCATTTACCTATTGAGATAATTTGTTCAAAGAAGGGAAATGGGGAAATTTCACATATGAACAGAATGAATGAGTAAGAAAAAAGGTGTTAACAAGTGTCTTTGTAGATTTTTTTCCTCCTGCATTTTAGAGCAACTCAGAATACCTGGAAGCATGAAGTTTCCCAGAATTTTGCTTAAAACAAAACAAGATACCCTGTTTCTTTTCAGCTTGAAACCACCTGATCCTCATCTGAACCTGGAAGACTGACATTCTCTTTGTTCTCCGCTTCAATCAATTACGTGTATGTGCACAGCTTTTTTGAATCTGCTTTCTGCTTACTTATGACACCAGAAGGATGTTCCAAGCTGGTGGTCACTGTATTCTTTTACTTAAATCAAAACATTCTGTGAAAATCTAAATTTAACCGTCCTTGGGTTTTTTCCCCAAGACTGATAATAAGCAGACTCATAAACTGAAGAGGTACAGTATCTCTTTCCAATACACTGTAAAGACAGAACCGCATCATATATTGAGGCTAGCTGGTAGAGGCCAAATTCAGTTGTCTGCTGAATTCTTTGGGATCATATTGAACTCAATGAGAACCACCTGCACACAGAATTTGACCCAAAAATGAAAGCCTGGCCACAGATTTGATTTGAATTACTTGACTCCGAAGTGAGGTAAACTTTTTTTTTTTTGGGCAGTATTTTTGTAGTGGTTGCAATAGTAATAATAAAATAGGACATTTCTTTATGGAATACGTAAGAAAATGTTTAGAAATACTTTTATAAAATTGTGATGACCTGCTGTGCTGTACCATCTTCTAACATGTGCCATTTCCCTGTGTTATTCTGGAGCCACTGTGTTTGAGATAGCAGGGCTTTTTGCTGCCAGATTGCTCACAAATTCACCTGAGCACCAGTTTACAGTGGGCTGGGTCTCATTAAGGTCTTCTTTTGTTTATGCACCCACAGTGTGCACCCACCACACACAGTAACTAACTCGTTTTGAATGGTTTGTTCAATGACAAAACACGTGGGTTAAGGAATTTGTCTTCTACTTTGTTTACGAGCAAGAAGTTAAAAATTATGACAATCCTTTAAGAATAATAGTCTAGAAAAAAGAATATTTCTCACTGACTTAAGCCTAATGTACTTCTATTAGCTCTACTGCAGTGGAAAGAATTACTGGAAAACGTAGTTAAACATTTCTTGTCTTTTCCTCAATTAATTTCCTCAATTAATTATGGTAATAATGAAAAATAAGTATTCTGTTACTTAATGTACACCTGACTATCTGCCTGTCAGTGAAGAAACATGGTTTCTGAGGTCAGAATACCTCCAGTTCATGCTCCTTCTAAATAATAGTCCAGTAGTGGCAGCAACGTCTAGTTGTCAGAAGCTAAAAGAAGTATCCGTGAAATATTTCAAATACTCTCATGTACTCGAAAGAGAAACACTCATTTAATAAAAGTGTAATCTTGAATAATGGAAAGTGTGAGTGATTAAAACATGTACACTAATCTTTTGAAATATAGTTTCTTTATCCTTCTCTTTCTTTGTCCTCTTTGTAACCAGAAAAAAACATGAGTGAATTGTACAGGCAGCTCAGAGATGTGTACTTAAAACTGAGTGACGGGATGCCAATGGTATTTTCAAGGACATGGGAGACATTGACTTAAACCAAGGACTGAAACCACTAGAACATGTTCTTAGGCATATTCTCACTCCCCTTCTTCACTTCTGCTCCTTCAATTCCTCCTCTTCTCTAAAAAAAGTGTTTGATTAAACAGAAGAGCTCTCTTGCCTTTTTGAAGTGTTACCCATTTAGGGCCAGATCAGATAGCTTTTCTTAGAATGAGCAGTGCCCTCTTCCACAAGAGTCCTTAAGATTGTGATAGTACCAATGGCAGCATACAGTGTTCCTTCAAAGTAACAGTATTCTGGCCATTAAAACACATCCCTGCTATAAGGTCACCTATACAAATTGTATCCATTATTTATTGCAAGTGTACAATTACCAAAGGCAGTTTGAACATCAAAAGCAGTGTCATTGCAACAAAAAGGCCATAGCATGAGCTGAACAAGCTTCCTCAGGACCCTGAGCACAGGTGTGAATAATGAAACTGCACAGAAGCATGCATGCCAGAGTGGTACTGGTCCCAAAGGGAACTCACTTTGGGACAGGCCACAGGCAGCGCAACTTGTCTGGTCCAAGCTGCAGTATGGCTTAGGCACGTACACTTGTTTTCCCCATGCAGACGTCGGACTGGAAATTGCAGTATGGACTGCTCCCCAAGCATGTGGCTTGGCTACATCTGAGGCAACTTGCTCCAAACACCTTGTCTCCCAAAGCATTAACTTTGTTTGGTTATTAATGATAGTTTTGCCTCTCCAGATTTGCAGCAATCCGGTTGTCCGATACAGAAGGTACTGGAGCAACCTGTGAGCAACAGGGTCAGAGGGCATCCACCCTCTGTGGATTTGGTTGCCTGGGCTTAGGGCCAGCACAGAGATGATTTAGGTGTCCAGACATGACACACCTCAGTGGGGCTACTTCTTCTTTGCTTGGGAACTGCTTTTAAGCTCTTGGTCTCACCTTTGGTCTCTGCCTGAGCTATACAGGAGAAGTGCCTGCGGCTGGTCTCATATCTCCCAAAGAGATTTGGACCTTAATCCAAATTTGGACCTTAATCTTGGTCTACTGACTTGGCTTTGTTGCTCGGCCTTACACCTGGGTCACCACTATGGATTTACAGTGATTACAGGCTCTCAGTTGATGCTGATCAGTGTCCTCTGACCTCTCCTGCTCTGCCTGGGTGCTGTGGGGCTGGGTCCCTTGTCAGGCAGGCTGCTGCCTTGCCTGTGTTGCTGTAACCTGTGTCTCCTAGGCTGCCTTCCCTCCTGGTGCAGCCTGTTATCACTGATCCCTGGCCCATAGCATGGGGTTGATTAGCAGTACCAACATCACATGTGATTTGCACGTTTATATTGCCTTCTTAACAAAAAGGGAAAAGCAGATGCTTGTGGTCCATCTGACCTATATTATATGTTCATTTTAGATTAAGTAAGTTCCACCTTAGAAGGGCTTGATTCTCTCTGTTGATTAAAAATATGAGCCTAGAAAAAGTCCCTTAAACATAAGCATGCACTTTGTAGTTTTGGAATTTGGTCAGATGAATCTCAGCTATGATGTCCATACCTGTCTCTGACCAACTGATTGGTTAGATTGTTTGTTTCCTGTATTCTGCTTTAAATGTTTAGGTTATTATACATTCTTCATTGAGGCAGAAGTTTTGTATCCTACTGTCCAGCTCTCTAGACCACAACATAACATAATAACCCATAACCTGGGTATTGGGATGCTACTCTAATAGAGATAATATTAATCTTGGTGTTACATCAGATGAAAATATACTAGCTAAAATTATACTGAGGTCCAACCCTAATCTCAGAAAGGCAATACAGATTAGTTAAAATGTGAACTAATATCTCTCCACTCATTTGAGCTACTGAAGCATTTTGTGCTTTCCTACAGAATTTGCCAGACCGATTTCCAAGGGGTTTGTGGTGAGAGGGAAGAGCTTGGTCAGTGAACCAAAGAATCTGTGAAGCAGCCAGTTCTATCAATAGTTATCAGTATCCTTTTTTAATCTCTGTAAACTGTATATTCACTTTCCATAGCCTCCTTTGGGCCCAGCTAAACCAATTACTCTCCTAAGAGAAGATGATACTAGCATAACCACCATTGTGTTGTCCTGAGTCGACAACGCTCTCTACTGATGGGCAGTCTAATTTCTAAATCTGAAGGTGGTAATATCTACATGTTGTCAATACATCATCTAATTTGTGTTTATGGTATTTGGTGTTCTGATGGTTGACTGTTTGAGATATTAATTAAAAGAGTAGGTCATAGGATTTTAAAGTAGATTTAAAAGTTTAGTTCATAGCAAGAATGAGATTGAATTTGGAAATTTCTGAGAGTGTTACAGCTCCCATATATTTGAGCTACAGGCAGCTTCTTTTCCTTTTCTGTCCTTACCTATTGAGCTGTGTTTGATTTTAAGTCCTGGGACCTCACAGGTTTCCATTCCAAACAGTCTTTCCTTCTTTTCATTCTTGTGGAATGTGAACATGCATCCGAAAAGCCCCATTTGGCTACAGATGTGTCCGAAACTCAGCTACTGGGATCCTGTGATGTGTTTGCTTGCTAGTCATATTCAGTGTGTGGGTAGAATTTTGCATTTTGAAAGTTCTCTGTATGAATTAATGAGTTAATCTAAATTAACACAGAAAATTATTGGCAGAATTGCCTGCCTCTTGTTAGCCTGAGGGTTGGGAGCACATGAATGCTCTCAAATCTGCATCTCACATGGCATCCCATGGCTGTTCCCACTTGACTTAAAGGACAAGAAGCAAGTACTTCTTTGAAGTACTACCTTAAACAAGAGATAAGGAATAGTAAACTTAACTGAGGCCTAACTGATGGCAAACAATTCTGTCTTCTCATGCACAATAAGCAATTGCCCAAACGGTCTTTCAACCTGTGTAATGTAATCATGACAGCAATCAACCAAGCCCAGTCTCTTTTTTGCTCTTCCCATGTTATTCTTTTACTTCAGCAGATCTTGCCTATAAAACTGAGTGATAAGACTTTGCAACTGCATCCATGTTTCAGAAGAAACAGTGCACAGGGTAATGACAGGATTCGTCACCATAGTGGTGGCTGTAAACAGTGCCCAAGCTTCCTGTTCCTGAATGATATTGCAGTGGCTTCCTGCAATTACACAACATATTGTCATGCAGATTAGCTACAGGTCACTGCATGGGGTTTAGAAGTTTCTGTTGAACCTGTCAGGTCGGCACATCTAACATAACCTTGGGATCCCCTCCAGCATTCTCCTCTGTAATCCACACAGTTTATGGCAGGTGAGAGGGTGGTGTAAGCCTCGCTGTACTGTTCCTCTGATGTTGTTTTAGGAACGGGCATTCAGAGTCTGTAAGTCTTTGAGGGAGGATGTGGGCTGTAGTCTTGCAGGAAAGCAGGCTGAAGGAAATTGTAGGGATACTGAAGTGTCTCTTTTGGGAAGACAGGAGAGTTTGAGAACTTTATGGTCTTGCTCCGTCTTCCTCTGAAAAAAAAAAAGATATAACAGATATGCACATATAACTTCTGTTCTAGGAATGAAAGGAGAAAGACAGTGAATGTGTGGTGGTTTCGTTAGGGTGCCAAGGACAAATCTGGGGAAGACATGTGCCTCCTCGTGCTCAAGAGCTGGCATTTAACAGTGGTCTTGTTATGTGTCTTAACTCAGGGGAAACATCCAATAAAGTAAGCAGCTGAGGTGGGGATATCAGAAACAACTTGTAAAGTTAAGTTTAGAAAGTGCAAACTGAGAAAAAAGTCAGAGCTAACATAAACAAGGAAGGAACCAGTCACTGTCTGCAATTCAGAAAACCTCACACATCCAAAGCAAAGGACAATGTATGGAGTACAAACCATGTGCTGATGATATATATAAGCCATGTATACTCAGAAGTGAAAATGCAGATTGCATTTAATATGGAAAATGCCATTACTTGGAGATTTTGACCAAAAAAAACCCAACAACCAAAAAAACCCAAAAAACCCCCACAACAAAACCCTTAAGAATTAAGCCTTAAGGGACAGACGTGTTGTGAGCCCAGTCGAAAAGCACACTGGTGTGCTGTGATTAGACAGTGTTCTTGGGATCTAGAAAAGCTGCTTGCCCTCACTCCCTGCCTCTCACTGTGGTGTTTTTGTGTATACATAAAATCAATTAAATTGTGTAGCGTATGTGAGTGATTCCAAAAGCCATTAGTCATCTTTCAAGATGTTCTTTTCAGAGGACCTTAAAAGTGTTTTCTGCTTTTTAATGGGATCATCTCTGAGAGGAGTTTACATTTTTCCTACCTTCACCATAGACAAAGTAATTGTCTATGGCAATATCAACAATTACCTCCATTAATCTTTCCTCTGCTTTTCAGGCATACTATGAGTTACAGGTTTGTTAGTATCCTGAATACCCAAAAAAACTACTAGAAAGACAGCAGAAAACGGGACATGTCTGGGAATGCTTTGGTTTCTTTTCCAACTCCTTTCAGCTAAATCTTCTGCTGAAGGCAGGAGTTGTAGCCCAAACATCCTAGAAAGCCCACCGCTCCCCAGTCTGCGGTGTTAATTGTGGTAGAAGAAGAAAGCGTATACTTATATTCCTGCCTTGTTTTAAGCACTCAGTAAAGTCACTGCTAAGAAAATCCTTTTTTTTTTTTCTCTCTCCATTAAGTGAGTAAACCTACGGAATTGTTTTTTTTAAAATGAACTCTACTCTCGCTCAACAGATGTCTGTCCCTCCTTTCTGTGTCCCCACTGCTGCAATTATCTTCTTGAAGCCATATGGGGAGGAGCACAGGCCAGACATTCTGTGAATTGACTCATTTATTAATCATTCATTATCTTTTGTAAGAATGAGTGAATTTACTGGCTTGTGTCTGAACAAGAGTTTTCTGAGTGGATTCTACAAGTCAGCATTTTCTGAAGCTGAAAAGAGCCTGAAGATGAGAAAAGCGCTGTCTTCCTCCATTAACAGTGCTTCCCACATAATCTGCTGCTTCCTCGGAGTAGCAGGAGTAGCCAAGATGTGGCTTGTGCCTTGGCACAAGCTGTGTGCATGCAGAACGTCTTAACTTCTGTCATGGTAGAGGACTGTGTTCTAACAAGCTGGTTGAAGCTTATGCTTCAGCTTGTCATGGTATGTTTATTTAAAGGCTTAACAGCTTGCCATGGTTTCACTTGATGTTATTGTTAATAGGAAGTGTTTTGTTTTGACTCTCTTTCCTTCCTGGCTTAGGGTCCTTTTGCATCATGGCCATCCCCAGACATCTAAATGCACCTTCCTTCAATCTTTTTCCAGATGTTCTGCACTCACATCCACGCAACCAGGTAGGCAGCACAGGGATCACAACACCTAAAATCAAGGCCAAAATGATCTGACTCAGTGTAGGGCTGGCCAGATTTGAAATCTTCTATTTGGAACAATTTCTCACATATAAAAATATTCTTTAAGCCTCAGTACTCTCTCTCTCTCTCGCCCACCAGAGCCAAACTCTGGTGGAAAATCTTTAGGGAAGTATTATAGAGAATTCAGGTTTCATCTGTCATTTCAGTTACAATAATGTGGTATGTGACTATCTTAAAATGAAATATTTTACAGAAAATAAAAATGAAACGCCTACATTTCTGGGGGGAAAAAAAAAAACAACCAACAACCAACCACAAACAAACAAACATCAAACCCTCTGTATTTCACTGGCATTCAATTTCAGAGTAGAAGGATATGCCTGAACAAGAACCTGTTAAAATGAATGGCAGGACTCCTCTTGACCCTAATAGCTTCTGGGTCAGGGCCTGTGTGACTTAGTTTACCCCAAAGAGGGCCATTTAGTAGGTAGTTGCTTAGTGTAACTAAATTCTGAAAACAAGTACAGTAGCTGCAGTGGGCTGATGAATATAGCTAAACTGCTGTTCTCTAAACAGTCAAATAGCTAAATATCACTTAAGTGGCTTGGCTTAAATTACCTTGGAACAAGTTACTGTGAAAGGGAAATGAAAGCATATAAATGAGCCTGAGACACTTGTATTCATTTGCGGAGAAGTGAGGGAAACAATTAAGATAAACCAGAAAATGGCAGGCGTGTTGAGCCATATGGCCCTTTCCTGTTTCTAACACTTCTTTTGTTTAACTTTTCCAAAGCAATTTTGTCACTATTATTACTGTGGTTGTTTCAGTTTTAAACATGTTTTCCTAGCATTCAATCTTTTCCCCAGCTGCCCCTCTCCAAAAAAAAAAAAAAAAAAAGGAAGAAAAAAAGAAAATAAAAAAGAGAGAGAGGAGAAAAGAAAAAAAAAAGTCCCAACCCAATTAAAAATAAATGCTGGAAAAGACTTTAAGATGCTCTTTGACTCACGTTGCCTTTAAAACTTTGCACTGTATGCTAGTTTCTTTTGTTTTTGCTTTCTGCCTGTTTTGCCCAGCTGTTGGGCACTTCTATATTCTGCTATAGCAAAACAGATGCAGACTAGAGATCACATGGACTGCTCCAGTTGAATGAAAGCAGCTTTGGTCATTAATCCTGTCTGTAGGTTCTTTGGATTTTTTTTTAACAAGTTGTCTTTTTGGGGTAGGTTTGCGGTTTGGGTTTTTTTTTTTTTTTTTTCATTCTAGATTTTAGTCATGGTTTACAAAAAAAATAAGAATTGTGGCTAAAAAAAGTGTGTGTGAGAGAGAGATCAAGCAGGCTGCTGTGAGCTTTGAAGCATAAAAAATAAAGGAAAAAAAGAAGCTTTTATTGTCAGGAAATGGCAAATACCTAGCTCAGTTTAACAATTCTGTCTGGCTGCTAGATAGGGAAGTAATGCCTTTGGCAGTACATAAACTCTTGTTTTCTTGCCCTTTGTCTTCCGGTGTAAAACACTGTTGAAAAAAATCACCTGTCCATTGCAAAGTTAAACTACTGGCTTTAACACAGTTGCATGGGAACTTCGGTTTATTAATGAATACAACATACCCTCTTTGATTTGAATGCTTTCAGAGCACTGAAAAGATTCAAAAGGCATCGCTTCCTGCACCAGCGGCGTGCCTTTATACATCTCAGTGGTTCACCCCTACCCAGCTGCTATATCTCATTAACAAGCGTTTGGCCATCGCAGCAAACTTCGCAGTGTTGACACTTGAAAGGCCCAGGCAGGCGCTGGCAGGCTATCAGCTATGGCAACAGGAAACTGCCCCGAGACAACACTGAGAAAACAGCAGCTGCAAAAAGCCAAAAGCAAAAGAGGACGGAGAGAGCTAGGTGTTTCCAGGCTTCGCTGTTTTCCATATGGGCTGTTTGTGCAGCAGAGCCATGCCAAGGGAGGGGAGGAGAAGAAAAAAAGAGAAAAGAAAGGTCTGAGAAGGAGGTTGATATAAGCTTGGTACACCCTAGGGCATTAAATACTTTTTTGTTACATTTTAATGGCTTCCTAAAGTCTATTTTCATGCAAATGAAAAACCTGCCTGTCTAACCAGTTCACAGAAAACAGGCCTGAGGCCTGTCTGACATCTCTAGGCCGAGGGTGACTGCAACCTGGCACCCTTCCGGAAGAGCCATGCTGCCCCCATCCCCTTCCTCGTAGCACCGTCCCCTCTGCAGACACACTGGACACTTAACTCCCACAGCTTGGGATTATTACAGCCTATGTAACTGCAGCTGCAGCCCTCAGCTCCAAACGGGCTGGTTCCTAAGTGTCGCTGGAGTGGTGAGGACCAAGCCCATTCCCCAAAATGGCAGCTTCACTCACCATGCCAAGAACACCTGCTCTGCACTGCCCTGCCCTGGGCAGAGCATGTTTTTTACCGATTTTACATCAGACGGTGAGCTCCTGAGCTCAGAGAGGGAGAAATCCTAGAGACACCTGTGGGGTGAATGCTTTTATCACTGTACCTTGATGGGGGAAGCTCACTGGCAATGGATGACAAAAGAAGAAAGCAGTAAAGGAATGGTGAAATGTGGAGCATTGAAACTAGGATTCTCACTAAACCATATTGTCCTGCTGTTTTACATTCGTGAAAGAAAAGTTAACCGTGGTTGCACTTTATCCTACCTATTACTGTGCTTCCATCAGTGTTCCTGAGTATCCTCACCAGGTCATCCCAGCAGGCACCAGGTTAACCGGTGCAGGTTAACTAAAACTCATTCTGCCAACATCTGCAGGAAAGCTTCAAGGGACAATGCTCAGATTCATACAACAGCAATGAAAGCAGCAGCAACAGAAGGCAAACTGACATGAGCTCAAGCCTTAACATTTTCAATGGTCTGGAAAAAAACCTCTCAAATAGTTTTAAGTTTTTAAGAAGGATCAGTCATTATTTTTCCAGTGGTTCAAATGTAGCGCTAACCATTGCCATGTTTCTTCCTTCAGCTTCTTCAGGGGTTTTGCAGCTGTGAGAGGCTCGCAGGCGGATGTTTAGATAATCCAAGTTTGTATTTTACATTTGCAGGTAGAAGTTGTATACACTATCACTGTTACAGAAAATGGAAACTATTTCCTCAAGCCTCATGCGCGTCAAGCTCCGTGGTTTACACTAAAAGTGGATTTTATAGCCTGTTGTGTACACTCCGTGTTTCCTGTGCCAAGGAACCACAAGACAGAAAACCTGCAACCTGTGAAGTTCCTCTGCCTCAGACCTCAGCATAGCATCGTCACCGATGGTTTCCAGCACGGCAGCACACGCTTCCAGCTCTCTAATATGTGGTTCAGCTATGGAGTGAGTCAGGGGATGATTCAGTAGGTGCCAAGCATCCCTCTGTCAATATTGAACTTATGTCCCACTATCCAGGTACGCAGCACTGTTTAAAGGACTATCCTTCTGATGGGATACAAGGGTAATGCAGTGTCCAATTGCTGTTGTTTTGGATCCCATGGCAGTTAATTTTTTCTTGGGTGGAAATATTAACTCCTGGGAGCTGGCCAGGTTTCAGTTTGGAGGAATATATTCTGCTTAAGCTTTCCTTTCCTGTCCTTATGCTCGTTTGTAATCTTGCTCTTCCTGATGGCTTCTTTCCACATGACACAAGGCTGCACGCTCTAGTGTGGGAGATGATTTCTCTGGATCCAAGGAGCGGGAGATGGTGCTGGTATCCTGAGTCAAGCAGAGAGAAAGCATAGCAGGACTGATGTAAATCCCTGTTATTGAAAGGGTTTATTCAGTCTTTGTCCAGAAGTACAACAACCTAGAGATGTTTGAGATTAGTCCTGGATTCTCACATGATACCTCTTGGCAAAAGAGCATGCGTGTGACAGCGTAGAGATAATAAAAGCTTACCATGCTGCTTATTACTGCAATGCAGGCCACTTGGAAATAACAGTTAATTCTCAAGAAGGTATCTTGCTAATAGGAACTGTATGCTGCAAGGTGCACATAAAGCTAGTTCTCCTGAGTTCGTACTGGTCCCATTTTAGGTAACCAAACTACATTATTATTTCATATTTCTGGTACAATATTAAGTGTTGTCCTGATAGATCTAAAAGCCTTCCATACTTCACGTTTGCTAGTTGAGAAGTGGTGCTCCTGGCAATTAAAATGAACAATGCCTGCTTTGAGCCTGGCATGTCCCTGTAACAGAGCAGCTAGCTACCACGTTTTCGTGCCAGGAGTATGTGGGTGTGCTTGTCTCAGTGTGTAACTCTATTTTGCTCATTTGTGCAGATTCATAAGGGGTGTTTTTCCTTCTGATCAGATACTTTCATGTTTTGGTATGAGTTATCTGTCTGGTCACAGGCACAGCCTCCGCTCTTTTCTCTTGTTCGAGGAGGAATTGCAGGATTCCCCCCCGTGACTTGCAAAACCATATCTAGAATATATTTAGAGGTGTTTCGTGATTTGCTTGTCATTTGTGTCACCCAGATAGAGAATTAC
Organism: Eurypyga helias; assembly: GCF_000690775.1. Classification (NCBI taxonomy): domain Eukaryota; kingdom Metazoa; phylum Chordata; class Aves; order Eurypygiformes; family Eurypygidae; genus Eurypyga; species Eurypyga helias. The sequence goes on along the minus strand of NW_010250662.1, from coordinate 73,316 downwards.
TGGTCTGATGAAACAGTAAAGAGAGAATTTGGCAATGTAGTGCTATTTCCCTTGGGTGCTACATTAAGACAATAAAACATTTATTGATATCAGAGTTGGTTCTTCACTGTCATGAAAAAGAAAAACAATTTTCAAGCAGAAGAGGATTACAGAAATAAAAAAGTATTTCCTGACTCTACACTAAGAAGTGCTTATCATTGATTTTGAGAAACATCAGAATATATGACAGAATATAGCCTTGCTCTAGAAAAGTAGAAAATAAATGTGCATCATTTTTGGTAGACAAAAGTAGTGCTCTGGCTCACTCATTGGACAGAACTATTTTGTATTTATACACATGAAAACAGATGTATGAGCAGTAATTATTAGAGAAGAATATCACCAAATAGCTGCTTTATTGTATAAATTCGATAAACCATGGCTACCGCTGAAAAAACACCCCACTGTAAAATACAGTACAAGTCTCTTGTTTATAAAGTCAGGTTTTTCTGTAACTTGATGAGTTCAAAGTCACTCGTTCTATGAAGGCTTATATATCTCAGATAATATGAAACATCCCATATGCTCTTAAGACTAAACCTATTATTTTCATGTGATGTACTGCAAGCATTCATACTAACATATCTTTGATTTTCCTTATAGGACCTATAAAAAGTACATCTGACCTTGCATGTTTAAAATGAAAGTGTAAATTATTTTTCCTTACTATAACTTTGATCCTTGTACTAAATAAGGAATATTAAAGAATTCCTTTTCTTTTTTTTTTTTTTTTTTTACTTAGGGAGACCAAGAGGAAATTAGAATTTTGAATGTTATCACTTCAATAGTACTAGATTTTCAGGAACATTGACTATACAAAGCAAAACTGTGTACCCATCAAATAAAACTTATAATAATTTCCAGAATGAGATTTTAAATGTGAAGTTTTACTCCAAGGCAATACTACTGTATTCTTGTATGAGTATTTTTTAAGGCAACCCTTGTCTTACAAATGTCTTTTAAAGGAAATGTGTTTTGAGGGTAACTTGGCCACATAGGTTGTTCAGGAATCCTCTAGTTTTGTATCTTCGTGTGAGCATCTAGATTATTTCTCATGAAAAAAGCAACTAGGCCCCGATCCACAAAACACTCAAACATATAGACAATTTCCAGTTCATGAAAAGTGCCATGAAAAATAATTCATTATTAACGTATTTATTTGAAAGATTTCTTGGTGTTGTGATTCAAGAAACGGTGGCTGATTTGAAATTGAGAAAAGTGCCATAAAATGGGTTACTTCAGCTCGATCAGGTTCAGTGAAGATCATAAAGGACTGTAAAAGCCTGGATTCATTCAGTCTCGTGCCTTTGCAAAGCTCCTGTGAATGTTTTGTATCATTGCTGTCAGATGTGATTTTCTCTGCCGCTGCAGATGTGCACAACAGATTTACTGTTACAAGTAATGCACAGTAAATTCCTGACATAGTGGCATTTAGGGCCACTGCCAGATGTCTCATTTTAATAATATATTTCTATATCCTTGTGCAAGAGGGCCGATTAAGCTGTGATAAAGATAAAATCAGTGGAGGACAGGTATTACTACTTCATTGTTGTAGTCAATCTATGGTGCTCAGTAAAATGAATGAATTCAGTTTTGGTTTTGTGTTGTTACAACAGGATTACTATCATCTAGGTCTCATTCAACAAACAGTGGATAGGGACATGTCTTTATTCCAGCTGTCTGCATGGGAAGAAAGTTGCCTGTTGCTCCATCTCTTCTCTGACAGTTTGAATGAAGAATTATCTCTGTCAAGCTCCAGGATGCATTAAGCAAATGCAGTTTCATTTCCATCCTCAGCAAATTAGTGATGTTGAGAGATCCGTTGGCTGGGTACTGCCAGTTCGCTATCTGTGCAATTGCCTGGGAAACATTGCCCAGCCTTGTGAAGGGCTTATCTGCTTGTTACAGGTACAGGGAAACAGTGCAGGGAGGTTTTAATAGTTACCCTCTTTCTAGCTTTCCCTTAGAATTCTTGAAACAGTTTAAGTGGTACAAATAACAAAAGCTACTTCCACAGCTAAGGGTGTTTGGGAGTTGCTCTGAATAAAAACCTGAACTCCAAAGAGAAAGAGAGGGAGAGTGCAGGTCAAAACCATACCTTTGCTTAAAATTGGTGGGATTGTGCAGCACGGTTAAAAGAAACAGTAAAAAGTCCCTCGTTTTTACTGTAGCATTAGTCAAGACTTGACCCTTCCAGAAATTCAATATTGTTTGAATTGAATTATGGGTGGATGGGTTATAACAATCAGAACAGAGAAGAAATAAAGGGGTTACTGAGACAAGTTTTCCCTAAAAACTTGTGGGTTTATGTAATGCCCCTTTCTGGCCTTAGATAACCCAGTCTTACCTCACTTAAATATGTCATAATTTCTTCCATTTAACTCCTACACTGAAACCCACAGCCTGCTTTTAGATAAACTGTATATTCCAGAAGGACATTCAGTTTTGATTTAGAGGCTTTGACCAAGCACTTCCCTGGGTATTTTGTTCCAATGGGTAATCACTGCCGTGGTGAATAAAGAAAAGAGAAAAAAATCTGTCCTGAAGTTTGAAACTAATTGGCTTTGACTCTTAGCCTTCACTACTCATAATGCCTAAATGAGCAGTCACATGGACCCAAACTGCCCTTGTTCTGGCTTGCAGGGGTCTGGAAAATGGTTAACAAAAGGTTGCTGTAGGCAGTGAGCCCTCTGACTCTTGTTTACAATGGTGGCACTTGCCTGAAATTGCCAGTAACAGAAAGTGATGCAGCCCTTGTTTCTATTTCCTAATTTTAGGGTCTTTCTTTGGTTGGCTCTATGGCTGGGTCCTTCCTCTAGGCTTGTGTCTGCACTCGACTGGTCACCTGGGCCATGGCCCCTCTGACGGCTCCCTAAGCTGGGAAGTATGCCCTGTATTCCTGTACCTCAGTAACTCTGGGCTGCATGTTAGGGTTGAAGGTGGCTGTGCTCTGTCTCCATTTGGGGAAAAAAAATGAGTGTAGAGGTGACGAATGAGCCCTGGCATCTTCCAACACACTGACCAGACTAAGTGCCAGGCAACCACGACGGTGGCCTGCATCTACCTTCACTTTAAACACATCTCTTGTGATACAAAAGAGACAGGAAAGAGGTATAAAACCTACGTGTTTAAAAGATTTGTTTCTGAAGCTTGGAGAATCCCTCTCTTTCCAGAGCCATAGTAACATCATTTAGTGTACATTATAGCTTCCCACCATAGGGTCTCCCTAAAGTCTGGTCTGAAGCAAGCACGCTCGACTACAATCAATCTGGATCACATGCTTTAGTAAATTCAATTTACAAGTGTCCCTCTTCAAAAACTACCCCTCCTTTCCTAGTAAAAATGAGACAGCATGCAGACAGACAGTTTTAAGAATTATCCCCCGGGCCCTGTTAAAGAAACCAATTCATAGATACTCATGTGTTAACCACATGTGTGTCACTTTGCCAGTAAGTACTTAGAAGCTAATGGTGATGGGGTAATGAAAATAGCTGAATCCATGGAAGGCCACTCAAAAAAGTGCAAACTTTTTGAAAAACAATTAATCAATTAACAAGCCACTGGGCTATCAACATGGAATATCAGAATAAGAAGAAAAGCTATTAACAGTCCTGCCAAACCATTATTAACGATTCTTAGCTTTCTTCAAGGCTTGTCCTCCTCTCCTCCCACCCCCCCGCCCCCTTACATTTTTCCTTGCAAATAATAGTAGCTGAGTGCCAAATTGCTTCCCTGATTTCAGCAGTCCAGAAAGACTCCCTGGCATAAATCAACCTGTTCTGGAGACGTCTCCCTTCAGCTGGGTCTGGCAGATTAACAATGAAAAGGAAAGAGACAATGGTACAGTCAGACAGCCCTCCAAAAAGCACATTAGTTGAGAGCTAATAGCTGATTAGTAAAATCTTCCCATCATTTAAAGATGCATTTTCCTTAGTGATGAAAGCCAGGTCTCCTAGACCTCAAGTCAATGTCTGGTCTTCTAGGTCATTTCCAGGGTAGGTTTACATTGTGATTAGCATGGGGTTTGCAGTTTGGGTAGGCATACGTGCAAGTCAGCTTTTAACGTCAGAGGTTGGACAGGATTCAGCACTGTAGCTACAGCAAAACCCAAAAGACATACCCAAGATGAATTCTGTGCAGCCATTAGGGTCCAGTCCAGGTAAAGAACCACATAAAGCCTTGTGTGAGGTTGTAGCAGACCATACAGTTCACAGTTGTCCTCTGCTCTGATTGCAGTATTACCTTTGGGTTGTAAGGCAATTAGTGTCGTCTTCCTCAGTGCTGAAGAGTACACTGATGTTTTACCTTGCTTTTCCCCTGTAAGCAAGGTAAAACATCAGTGTCAGTGTATAATCTGCAGCATGTAAGCTGTGATTTTCTCAGGTCTTGAGGGTGACATTGCTGCAATTAATTACTGGTAGCTACTGCATCCAATCTATTTTTAAACTCTGCCAAGTGGCTCTGTCGGATGTTTTCCTTCTTGGTCTGCTGATACACAAACCCAAACTTTTTAAAAAAATGCTGGAATGCAAGGATATGTGACTATAAAAGAAGTTGCAATTGGGTGAGTATTAAGGGTCAAATATATATTTTTAAAGAACATTTATAAATAATGACTTTCCATTTTTATTCCCATTTTACTGTCAGATCGTGAATTCTTTGTAAAATGCAAAATCATATGTTAGGACAGAAATACCTTACTGTTAAAGAGCTCATACATAAGCAATGTTTCTTAAAACAGCTGTGACTTTCTGGTCTTGATTAATTTTCTTGTTGTTGTTTCAATAATATGAAATATAATTTATAAACAATATATTTTAACTTTATGCTTGTATCTTTAAACTATTTCCCACCAATAATAGATTTCTATGTTCTTTGGTGTATCTAATAAATAGCTCAAGAATAAATTGACTGTAACATAGAAAGATGTAATTTAACTTTAGTACATTTATGTGTATATCTGGTAAAATGTAGATATATAAAGGAAAATATAGCTATACAAGACACACAAACACCCCTCCTTTTCCTAGAAGAGCCTATAACAATGCCTGTCAGAAAACAGTTTCCATAGAAGGTGATTACCTTACAACATTGATGTCCCTAAATCTTGTGATACATGTCCCTGCCTTCTTCCAAAAGCTTTCATTGTCAAAGTGATTAATGAGGGACCTTAGCTTTGATTAAAAATCTTAACATTGTCTCCTATCAGACAAGCTTGTACAAATGTATTGCCTAAATCTGTTTGACTTTTGTAGTCACTTGAACTTTAACAGGCATCCTACAGAAGCTGAAACAGCATTTTGTCGATGTTTGAGTAACTGATTGTCCTCCCTTATTTCCAAGGCATTCTCTGAACATCCATCTACCCTGATTTACAAAAAGAGAGTTCATGATCCCCTCAAGAACTAGATCCTCGATTTTCCATATTGCTTAACTAACATTTCATTCCCTGACCCCATTTTGGACTGCCTCTAGTAGCTGCTGCTGTGACAAAGCTTGGCAGTGGCTAAGGAGTGTTCATTTCAGAGGACATGACTGTACCAACCTGGCCTCAGTCTTTCCTAATGTCGCGGTTTAACACCAGCCAGCAACTGAGCACCACACAGCCACCTGCTTGCTTGCTCTGCTTCCCCCAGGGGAATGGGGGAGAGAACTGGAAGAGTAAAAGTGGAGAAAAAAAACCAAAACCAAAACCAACCTACCAGCTTGTGGGTTGAGATAAAAACAGTTTAATAATTGAAACAAAATAAAGTATTAGTAATAATAATGACATTGAAAGCATATACAAAACAAGCGCTGCACAATGCAAGTGCTCACCATGCACTGACTGATGGCCAGCCTGTTCCCGAGCAGCAGCCCCCTGAACAGCTTTCCCCTAGTTTATATACAGAGTGTAACATCATATGGTATGGAATATCTCTTTGGCCAGTTTTGGTCAGCTGTTCTGGCTGTGCCCCCTTCCAGCTTCTTGTGCATCTCCAGCCTTCTCAGTCCATAGAGCATGAGAAGCTGAAGACTCCTTGACAATGTAAGCACTCCTTAGCAACAGCTAAACCATCAGTGTGTTACCAACATTATTCTCATACTAAATCCAAAACACAGCACTATAACAGCTACTAAGAAGAAAATTAACTCTATCCCATCCAAAACCAGGACACCTAAACAATCACCTGGCAGAATCCCAGCCCTCAAACCCCTATACAGGCTCTTATGAGACCTGCTAAGGAAGCTAACAAATAACCTCAGTCCTCCCTGGCAGCTGTGACACAGTCCCCATGCTATTTTAAACACTTTTAACTGGGAAAAAAAAAAACCAAACATGAAATTAAGAAGAACATCTCAGGGACTCATAGTACTGAAGAAGACTCTGGACCTACTGCTAACTGAGGGCATGGTCAGCCTGGCATAGGTTTCACTAGCCCTGGGATCCCAAGGTCTGGCAGCCTTGGGATAAGTGCCAGCTTCTAAACTGAACTAGGGACTTCTGAAAATGAGGCTTCTGTGTCTGTATGCAAATCTAATTAGTACATTATTTTTCATTATGCCAATTTTCCCCAGCAACCAAGCCAGATCTCCATTTACCAGGTCATTAATGATTTGTGTGATAATCAGATATAAGTTGATTTTAACTGTTTGTTTTAAATCCCTGGGGATTAGAATACCTGGATGTTTTAATGTAATTGGGGACCACTAAAAATCCCACTGACTAAGTAATGCTTGGTATGTTTGTTCTGTTAATCCTAACAGCTCAAGCTTGTTCCAATTAATTTTATACCCAAACTGCCTGAGCTTTTTAGTGTATTGTAACAAATTGTATATAGATCTTTACAAATCACTTTAAAATAGAGTACAATAGAACAGTTTGAATCCTACCTTTACTTTACAAAAAAGTTTTAAGGCTTATGGAAAGGCACATTTCCCTGTGCACAAAAACATAGGGCCCTGTTTGGTTTATCCTACGTAGCAAGTATTTCTGCCTGGGTTTAGCTTCAGCACAAAATAAATTTTACTGGAACCAGTGGGATTGCATCTATGCTTAAGTCTCAGCCTATATTTATAACTGCATTGGCTGGGTTGAAACTCCAGCTCACTTGTTTAGGAGGGTCCTAAACAAGGACTGGCCATTCTTACCGCGAGACATAAAACCATCATGGAAACATTTACCTATAGGCACATTTTCCTCCAAGTCCAGTTTGCAGAAATTGCAGTTCAGAAGTGTTTTGGTACATTCTACTTCATTCTCTGGGGCCAACTCAGATTAGGCACAGTCTTGCAACAGAAGCAGAAGCACCTGAGCTCCTCCATTTATAGGGCCATCTGGAGTCTCTCTTGGTCATCTCAGATTAAAAGCACCTGGAGGCCCTTGCTCAGTTAAGGGCCTTGAGCAGGCTACTGAGGAAAAGACAGGTAACTTAAACATGGGCAAAGTTGTAGCAGAACTCTTAGAAACAAGGTCTCCTATAGCACCAACACATTTCTGCAGAACCCTAGTTAACAAGCTTGGGGGCTACCAGTTTACTTTCATGGGCAAAGTTGTGGCAGAACTCTTAGAAACAAGTGCTCCTATAGCACCAACACATTTCTGCAGAACCCTAGTTAACAAGCTTGGGGTTGTTTACTTTTCATTCACCTCAGGTAATTTTATTATGTATGCAATAAAATCAGGTAAAAGTAAGCATAAATCTCCAAAGACATCGCTCTCAAGTATTCTGCCATGCTCTCCTTCAGGGTTACATGCCCAGGACTCCCTTCTCACCTGCCACTCTTGGGCCACCTACCTGAAGACACAGGTGCTCACCATCTTTATTACCATCTACCCAGGTGCCCTTTATGGCTTGATCCTTGTGGGCACAGTTTCCAAACTCAGGTCTGTAACATTGAGGCTGTGGGAGCCTACAAAATCTGAGAGTCTTTAGCCAGTGTACATACATAGAAGAAGTAAAGTATGGCTGTGTTTGTGGTGGAACAGGTGGATGAGGGGAGACTATGGCATTCCCATGGCAGTTTATAGTCCATTCCATGATTATAAAGTTCTGGTCACTTTTCTTATACCTCTGGCTTTAGTCTATGAGAAAAAAAGCATAGTCCTAATAATCGGTGGTCATCATGGAGTTAATTGGCTCTTGGCAAAGTTGTGAGCTGCCTAATTGCCCTCTTTCCCACAAAGCTCCTCCACAATCTGGGCCCTCTCTGCTGCTTTCAGGAGCTGCTGGATGTTCTGGAAACAGTGAAGCCTGGTCATCCACAGGAGAGATGGTGGGGGACAGCCCCACTTGCACTGCTGCCAGACTGCATTCTGGGGCAAGATCACGCCTTGTGTCATCGCAAGTTCGCAAACAGACGGTTACTGGGTAAGAATAATTTGGTCCTTTAGGCCAAGAGGCCATGCTACAGCAGCCTGTCAGACCCTTAAGCCAAAGGCTTGTATAAGGAAGGGCTGAGGTTTTATTCAATGCCAAGCACATCCAGTAGCTGATCTGTCTCTCTTGCACAGGAAGGCTGTCTCCTCTCTGTGCACAGCCTCCTGCAAGTCTTGAGAGCCAGAAATGGACTCAGCAGCACCCTGTTCACCAGTGCCTTTGGTCAGAGAGGGAGGAAATTCCTTCAAGAGCATACGAGCTACTCCTACACTGCACCTCTTAGGCAATTCACCTATTCAAGCAGGTGAATTCCATATGGGTGACCTCACCAAACAACTGGTGGCCTGGTGATGAAGGATGGGCTGCCTGAAGAGCTAGGGATTTAGCAACCAAGAGGAGACTGGGAGGAGCTATAGGAGGTTGGGAAGAACTATCGGACTGGACAGTGCCATATTCTTATGAAAGAGAGGGCAGCATGTCATTCCAGAGCCACTGACTTTGAGGGGGATATTATGTCAAGGAGTATGAGTCTCTGGGGACGTGCATGATGATAGTGGCCTGCAGAAAGGTGTCAGTTTGTCATTCCCAGGCCACCTGGAAAAGTCTGTTGGAGAGTGTTGGGGGAGGTGGGTGCACCTAAGGCATCATTCAGAGCACCTTGAAAAACTGTTCTGAAAACTGCGTAGTGCAAAGCAGGAGTTCACCACTCATGCCAGGAGCTACTATCCCGGAACAATTTGTGCAAGTACTCTCCAGAGCAAGGAAGGGGTCCGTAGTCTCCCTCAGAAACACAGGAAACTTACAGATGCTGAGTAAAGGAAAATGTAACAGTGACTAAAATGACTGTAAGTAAGAAGTCAGCACTGATTGACGGTCTAAAGTATTTTGGTTAGATATTTATCTCTTGCTTTTTCTACCCCCAGAGCAAGAAAATAAGACAGTGGGTTTTGTTGACAGCTGCAAGAAAAACAAAAGGCTGGGGAAAAGCTCCCTCCAAGCCCTCCTTACCTCCTTCACAGAGGGAGGGCTGTAGCAGGGGGGAACTCACAGCAGGGGCAAAGGCGATGGTTTGGGGAGCGATGGCAGGGCTCGGGGGTGGTGGGGGGGACGACAGGAAGCAAGAACCGACCGTCTCCCTGCCCAGCGCAAACACATACAGACTTAACCTACAGCTGAACTCTTGCCCTTGAGTGACCAGTGCCATTAGGACGCAGGTCAAAAGGTTGCAGGGTGACAGAAAATGGAACTTTATTGAATGAAAGAGAAAATGAAAAAATTCCTTTGTTTGCTTAACTCCGTGTGGTTTGTATAGCCACTGTGATACCATAATGGAGTCCAGAGTGAAAAAGTAACTTGATTTATCACATGGAAAGAAAAAAAAAAAAAGTGTGGAGGGTGAGGGGTGTGTGTGGAGGGATTTCACTAAGCGAATAACTAAAAAAAACAGGGAAGGAATAATATCCCAAATCCCTAAAAAATTAGAATAAATGTGAGTTTAATCAATAAAAACCTTTTTATGAGGCAGAGAAAGAATTTTCATTCTTTGGGAACAAGTGTATATTAAAAACACCAGTGTATATATCAGTATATATTAAGGATACCAGGGAGGCACGATAAAATAATATTCTTCCTGTTCGAGTCAGGAAAAATGTGCATGTATATGAGCATCTGGCATAAAAATATTTTGGTTTGACACATGTTTGCCAAAATCACAGCTTTATATGCATAACCCATCTGCATTTATATGCAAATGCAAAACCCAGCTATTTCAAATCAGTCTAAGGAAAGGAAACATCTCCGAATAGGTAGAGAGAAAAAGGGTACAAGTAGAGAGCTCTGGCTGAAACTGGAGATTCCAAATGAGCTCAGCTAAATGTAACCTGAAATTTCAGCACATATGGAATGCTTAATATGTGGGGTTTTTGTGGGGTTTTTTTGTTTTGTTTTGTTTGTTTTTTCATTTCTTGACATAATGAGGTCCATCAGTAAAAATATGATTGGTTAAAATCAGATGTTTTAAAATAGTGGATTTTTAGTAGAGTGGCATATTCTGAATCAGATCCAGAGAATTATAAGGGCTAATGTGCTAATTCTGGGCTGTCTAACTAGTGAGATAGAAATCAGGGGAGCTAGAGCATAAGAAATCTAACACAGTCCAAAGCTATGCCAGGTAATCATTTTCAGGATATATATACACTCCCAGAAAGAGATAAATAAAAAATGTGTTAAAGACAGACCTTTAGTGAATTAAATGCTGTGTGAGCTGTCTTTCAGAGCACGACAGAGCAGATTCTGCCACTAGTGCACATGTAAAAGAGCTGTGAGTGTGATGAGTTGTACCGTACTCAGTGCACACGTAAATAGTACTTGAGGAGCAGGAGACTGAAATGCTACTTGGTGTGAACAGGGCATCAGAAGCTGGCTTCCAGCTGGGGCTCCTGCACCTCCATTACTCCTCCTGCTTCCTTTGCAGTATCCTATTTCTCTCTCCCTCCCATTTTAGTCAGTCAGCCCAATGCCTACACGGCTGCAACAGTTAAGTCTACGGTCTCGGTGTGCCCCACAGCCTCTCCTTTTTGATCACTGTGAACCACTAAACCATCTGGCCTGCCACTTAGCTCCAGGGTGACATGCTTTACAGATCATGTCTCCAAGGGTCCTCATTTCCAGCATATGTCTACATCTTGCTAATGTTTTTGGTGGTGTGTGACAAGCGCGGGCCTTTTTCTCATCCATACAGCTAAAACTTTTATCCAGACTCATTTTGGGTGTTGCAGTCACGTATTCCAGTTACTGCAGTATCCTATGATTTTGTTCCTGACAAATGCAGCCATGCTCTCTTCATATCTATTTGGACTGCTGCTGTCAAGATCGTTATTCCCATCTGTTGCCTTGAGTTTGTCATAACTCTTTGTCTCTGCACTCTCTGCCCTACTCCACTCTAACAAATGCAGTACTTTCCCCTATTCCCGCTTACATGACACTGTAATCAGTACAAAAAGGCTGACTGTTACCTCCATTGGAACTGTGATACCTGTTTCCATCATCTCCTTTGCAATTTTCAGACATGTATTTCCAATTTTTCATCTTTCTCTCCACTCAGGAGTGTGAGGAAATCCCTATAAATGCAGGCAAACCTGATTCCTTCTCTCACCTGAAAAAGTCCATTCCGTTGACTGGTGCTATCGCATAGTTTCCTCCATCTCTCCCATCAGGCTGTCTGATTCCATATAGTGTAAGCACTCAGACCCCTGAAATCTTCCTTTTTTTTGTTCTCATTAGTACAACGCCTAAAGCAATGGGGTCCTCATTCCTGACTAAGGTTTCCAGTTTGCTTGGGTAATACAAATAATAATTATTAGTAATATTAGCAAAATGAAGAGTAACTCCATTAATGATAAGTATAAATAACCCACATTTGTGTGTAATGGTATAAAGAATGTAATGGAAAACAAAATTTTCTCTTTGTTTTAAGTTTTCTGTTTACATACAAAGCTAGATAATTAACACATATTTTCCCTTATACCCCCTCAAGACTGTAGGAAAAGTGGCTTTAAGAAAAATACAACCACCAAAGTGTATAATGTAGTATATTTCATGTGCAATATTGTGTGAATTAAATCGTTATGAAATTCCTTAAAACGTTATTTAAAAATAAACTTTTTTCTACATGAAATCTTGAAGACACTTAAAGTTTCTCTTCTCATTCTCTCAGTTTGATTTTCACAACCATAGACACATTGTAGTTTACTAGCTTGCAACACGTCTCTTTGAAAACAATGAAAGCTGCTTTCAAGGTCATGGAAAGAATCAGAAAGAATGATTTTATATTTTGTAAAGCAAACTTGCTTTTGGTCTAAGACCCTTTATGCCAAGTTTCAGTAAACTTTTACAGCCAAGTTATACACTTCCTCTGACAATTTTTTAATGCTACCAGAGAATTTGATTACATGGTATTGTTATCAAAATGCTAAAAGAAAAACTCAACAACTCATTTTGTTGGGGAACTAGTGGTACTAGACTGTTATTATGATTTTTAGTGTTGTTTCTGGTCAGCAGGTATTAACATGTTTGGAAAAAGAGAAGAAAGGATGGTAATAAAGGCTAGAATTTTTTTGTGGGTGGATGAATGATTAGGCTTCAGCACGCTGCCAGAGACAGTAAGTAATTTGTGGAAGGCATTGTTCAAAGCAGAGGTATTTTGGGAGTAGAAGGATTGTGTGTTGTATACCATATGCCAACCTTTCAGGAGGTCATGTCAGAGTGGTGGGAGAAATGTAGAAAAAAAACCCCAACAAAACAAAACCCATTGTATTTCATCATCTTCACCTACTTACCAGGAATCCAGTGCCTGGAAAATATGAATCTAGCAATTAAACTTGTGTTTCTCAACAATAATGTCTGCTAGACAATCTAGATGCATCCTTATTAACAAAGCCAGTATATCTGCACAGTGATAGAGGGTTTCTGCAGCTGTTACAGATGGGAATGTAAAAAATGTTGAAGACACAGTGGAATTCTTCTGTAACCAACTAACACCTATCCTTGGTATGAACAAAGCACCTGTGGATGCATCTTTTATTCAAGAGATTTGGGGTACGGTGGCAGACTGGGTGATTCATTTTGACCAAACAGTGACATACAGGACTTGTACATCATTGAACTTAAGGGATATGAATCCCACTCACAGAAAATACCTACACTTGTTTCAGCAGTCCTTGTTGTGTGCGTAAAGAACCAACCTCTGATCACTGCTGGCAGCACCACAACTGCAGTCAGGATGTTGAATGGGGAATTTATACAAAACCAGCAGGATGATCCTGCTTAATATGTATAAGCTCACTGTGACAAAATATGGATCATTTGCAAAACCAAATACCATCCTTAAAAAACAGAACACGAAAATAGGTTAATTCCTTTTCAGATATCTGCAAGTGCCGTGTGTAATCAGTGCATAGCTTCCCTGTGAAAACTGCCAGCTTGTTCTGGTAATGCTAAAGAGGGGCTACTGCTGGGAAATAACTAAGATGCTCCCTCATTTAACACAGACCACAGAACAGCTGCCGGATATGAATGCCTTTCAGTCACCATTGATCAGGGATCGATTCAAATTAGTGACCTAGAAGTAAAAGGCTGCATATTGAAGAACAAATTTCCTAGACCATTTTGTCTTCAGTAATGAGAAATGCAACTGTCTGCCACATTTAACTTTCGGTCGTCAAATACAGAAGAAACAGATGTCTTCAAAGCATGACAATATGAGAAAAATCTCTAAAATTTAGGACATTTTTCCTGTTAAGTGTTTTTTTTGTTTTGTTTGTGTTAGCTTCCTCACTGAAGTTGATAGGTATTTACAGTATTAGGGAAATGTAGGAAACCAATATTTTATTTTTCACATTTTCTCATCAAAACTTGCCTTAAGAATGGTTTCTCAACCCTAAACTTCTTATATTACATTAAAGCTCCCAGAGAGGGTGTGTTTTCAAGTGCTAGGCAAGAGCACTCAGGATTTGGATTCCTGTCCTTGGCTTTGCAAGGACTATCTCCACGTCCTTGGAAATCTGCTCATATTTTCTCCATCTCAGATTCCCATTTGCAAATGGGAAAAAGTGATGTTTCCCTATCCTGGGAATATTTTGAAAAGAAAGTCACAGGTAGCTAAAAGACACTCTGCTACACATATAAAAATGATCAATTTGGCAATCTTACTGGACTCTTTTGACTAGCTAATGTTTCCTTTGAAGGCTGAGTTGGGAGTACAAGGTTGAAATGCAAAATTTATGTATCATTTTCATGCTTATGGTCCTTAGAGATAAAAATAAACAACACTCCTCCCTTCCCCAACCACTGAAGAAAATGGGTCAATCGAAAATTATCACAGTGACAGGTTTTTCCTTTCATTAGGATTACAAAACACTCAGCATTAGTAAGAATTGTAGAGATTTTTCTGACAGAATTAATTATTCTGAATGATTAGTTTGTTATGCTCCTTGCAGGCACCAAGTTTGGAAGAGGAAGTGCTTTGTCTTTCGATTAAAAATATCCAAACAGCTCTGTGGAGTCATGATCTGAGAAACCAAAACAAGCCCTTAACCGTAGATAAATGAAGGTTGGCTGATCCCAGTTTGTAGAAAGCCAGAGGAAGCCCTCTGCTCTGACCCCACGCCCTCTGGCATCACAGCTGGTGCACGAGCACAAAGACAACTTGGATGTAGATGCTGCTGTGGGCACTTTACACAGGCTAGATTGTAAATTTGTCCATTTATGAGTGTCCTGCGGGGGTTCCCACCAACTCAGAAGACAAAGCAAGAGTTGAAGCGAACAAAGCATATCCATAAAAGCTCCTCTGATTGCCACTATTAATAAAATGGAGGCCATAAACAAATTTACTGTGTACTGTTTCTTAAGTGTGGGAGCAGGAAAGCGGGTGACAACTCCCTTGAATTGAAGGAGGTGTGTGTGCTACATAGGGTGAGTGCAGAAGGTATATATGCTCTATGAAAAATATATCTGCCTTCTAGAAATGTTTTTCTTTGCACTTCCTACTGCTAGGCTGTGGACATGAATTTTATTCTACCTGAAATCTCTTGGCAGAAGCTCGCAAGTATTCATTTGCAGCATACGTATAACAAATACATTGGGATTTCTAAAGTGCTTTTGCTCTTTCTTTATATAAATTCAGAAAGGAAAAATAGTTTTGAAATTGTCCTGGAATGCATCAGCATACTTAAATGTACGTCAGGGTCCATGTCCAACTTGCATATTTGTTGTTTGCATTCATCCTTTGTAGCAATAATGACAACATGCTTATTATTGATGCGGCACCTATTAGGAAGCATTAGATATGGTCCAAAAGTCACAGGAGTTTTATACAAGGGACTCAGTTCTGGGGGAATGATTGACAAATGTGCTGGTTTTGATTGGGATAGAGTTAATTTTCTTCATAGTAGCTAGTATGAGGCTGTTTTGGATGTGTGCTGAGAAGAATGTTGATAACACACTGATGTTTTTAATATGAGGTTATGTTTTGGATTTGTGTTGAGAAGATAACATGCTGATGTTTTTAGTTGTTGCCAAACAATGTTTACATTAAGCCAAAGAGTTTTTCAGTTTCTCATACTGCACCTGTGTTCACAGCTACTTCTCTACAAGAATCTGGGAGTGACACTGCCTGGACAGGAGACTCAAACTGACCAGAGGGGTATTTCATGTCATAAATTGTCATACTCAGTATATAAGTTGGCTGTGGGGTGCCGAGGAGCTCTCCATCTCTCACTGCTCAGTCACTGGCTTGGCATCAGTTAGTGGATGTTGAGCAGTTGTATAATTTTTTTGTTTTTCCATTGTTTGTTTTCATTACATTTTATTATCATTATTAGTAGTAGTAGTCGTAATATTTTCTATTACATATTATTAGTAGTAGCAGATCATTATTTTTTGTCAATTATCAGACTGATTTTATCTCAGCCAATGACTTTTCTTGCCTTTTCTTCCAATTCTATCCCTGTCCCACTGAAAGAAGGGGAAGGTGAATGAGCGGCTGCATGGTGCTTAGTTGCTTACTGAGGTTAAACCACAACAACAGGTAAAGATACATTTCTTTCCAAATGCCGTGCCTGGTGATTCCTTCCAGTCTCATGTACAGAGAGACCAGTTGACATAGTGGTTTCACTCCTAAGCTATAGATGTTCACACATTTTCCAGGACTCTCTGCTTTGGTTTCCTACTCATGCTAAGGAGTTCTGCAAAGCAGTGCAAAGGCTGGTAAATTGGGGAATGAAACTTGGGTTGTCTTGATGGAAACTTTGTCTGACTCTGTGTGTGCCTTCTCTACTGTAGTCTGCCTTGCACTGCAGGTACCCACCTGGAAAACTACTGCTTCCCAAAGCTGCTACTGTTGAAGTTAAATACATTGATTGCTGACTGGACAATGAAAACCCAAAGAAAAAAAATAAACAACAGTGGATATCCACAGGGAGTCTGCAAATCGAGCATCTATGTGGTCTATCACTGGGATCTCCAATAAGGCGCAAAGACCTTTAGCACACCCGGGATCAATCCCTGGACCCATGACCCACTGAGGTGCACAGCAAACGCTCGAGTCACAGGATGTTAGAAAATGAGGATACTACTTGTGCTGTAGCTTTCTGCATTGCACTTGGATCCTTTTTCAGATGATTGTTTTGTAGGACTTAGGAGAAACTTTCTACGCAAGAAAACTGGATAACTACCATGGCACTTAATCTCCTCCTCAGGGGACCAAGAATCAAACACAGCCAACAGGTCCACATGTCTTTTTTTGTTTGTTTTGGTTTGGTTTGATTTGGGTTTTTTTGCTTAACTTCAATTAGTGCCAGGTAAGTTCTGGGTAGAAACCGGACACCTAGCTTAGCTGGAATTCATGGCCTGGAAACCACTAAGACAAGCTAATTTCCGTGTTTTAGATCTGAAACCTAACGTCACGTGGTCACACTCTGTCATGCACTAATGCTGACAGCAGCGCAGGAAATAGCTTGGAGAAACACCCTCATTCTGTTTCGTTTGGACCTCATTTGTTCTGAAACTTCCAGTGACAAAATTATGGTGTGGTTTTAATAGGAGTATGTGTCTAAACTCATACTCATGTTTTTCCTGCAAATCTGGGTTAGAAGATCTCATTTTTCTCCTCCCACACATGCACGCTCTGCCAACTGCACAAACAATGACATGTATTCATCCACACTGTAACTCTGTTGACATCATCAGGCTACAACAGAGATAAATTTGGTCCAGTGAGGCAAAGTCCTGTGAATTGGTTTGATTTTGCTCTGTTACCTAAGGAAAATGCGTCTGGAAACATATCATACTTCTATGCTGACATACAAGAATGTGTCTTCATCATTATCAGGTGATTGCTGTTCCTGTAAATTCCTGAGATGATTTTAAAATAGATGTTTAAATTGCAAATGCAGGGAATAATATTTCATTTTTTTATTGCAATACAAATCCATGAGTTCGTTATATTTCTGCTTATAAACAACTTTTGAGTATTCTCATAATGAACTATTTTGTTCAAAATTGTCAGTGTTTTTTTCTGCCTTCCTTCTGTTTTTAAGAACATTTGACTTCACTTCCATGCGACACATGATCCAAAGATGAAGTATTCAAGAGTGCCTACACGTTTCTGGAGACTAACTTGCATTTTCAAAAGTAGTTTAAGTAATGACATCAATAAGATTTAGGAACATAGAGTCAGGAAGAACTCAAGAATGGTGTCAGTCAGCCTGATAATGTCTTTTAGCTAGTTAAATGATAGTGGTGCATGTAACCTTAAGTTAGGAAAATAAATCTCCAGGTCCATGAATAGGAAATGGTAATGCGAGAGATTAGGTTTTGCAGCACCTAGTACTCTGAGTAGAGGTACACCTAATCAACCCAAAAGTAAAAGCTGTGTAAAAGATGTATCTGAGATTGTGTCTGTTGCCCAGTCACAAGAATTAACTGCATCCTTGAGACAGGTGCCTCTGAAATAAAGATGTAGAACCAGAAGTTGTATTTGGATGCACATAACTGGGTTGATGTTTTCCTTTAAAATGCAGCTTTGTAAGAGCAAAGTGTCCTTTACTTGAAGGAATGTGAACTCTCTTTTGTCTACAGTACAGTACAGTGGATCTGGAGAAAGAGAGATTTCCTTAGAATGGATATTTCACTTTTTTAACCCCAGATTTATAACAGTAAAAGTTAGCAAAGGTTTTATTCACAGCTCAGATGATCTAGCTTCAGGAAGTTCAGATAACCTAGCTAATATAAACAATAAAGTGCATTGCCTATAAAATCAGTTATCAGGTTGTTCACAATGAAAGCTGAATGACCAACCCCTGATACTGGCACATACTTTTTTTCAGAGCTCCTCAAAATGTGGAATGTTGCTTTAAAATGTGTTGCAAGACCAACATTTCAGATTCACCTGTAAATGACTTCTTACAAGTAGGACTTAGAAATGACCGTATCTGAGGTTTGTAGTTTTTCTTTGGCTTTGGTATAATCGAATTCAGATTATCTTCCTGCAAAATTGGTATAGTAATATTCAAACACTTGCAAAAGACTTAGTTAGTTAATGAACTTTTATACAGTCATCAGAGATCCTTGTCTGTGAGATAACATGCTAATTTTACTACAAGAAATATAACTGAAAATTTAATAAAAAAAATGTAACGGGTTGAAATTCTTTACTGTATTTGAGTTTAATATGTTTAAATTAGTTTTATTTCTTAATACAAAAAATTAAAATTAAATTAGTATCACACACTCCCCAAAAACCAACCAACCAACCAAAAAATCAGGGAATCAAAGCCATGAAAACAAGAGTATGGGAGCCGGAAGATTTTGTAGTAAATAAAGAATCACCTGAAGAGTTTGGAAGGGAACCAGATCTTTCCTCTATGCCCTGTGAAGCTGATTTTCATCTTGTTGCCTGGTTTACACATACCACAAATAACCCCATGCAGAGGACAGTTCTGCATGATGGGAATTCAGCTGCTGGTGCCAGTCCTTCAAAAATTCCTTGTAGCGCCTAGAAAACTGGACAGAAGTGAAAACAACTGCCTGGTTCATAGTGAAGCTATATTCGGTTTGGGATCACTTGCTTCCAGTCTAGAAACCTTTTTGCAGCTATTTGCTTTCAATGCATGTGCAAGGGCAGAGATTCCTATGCTAAAACACACGTGCAGTTGACTGTGAGGTTCATTTGTGTCAGGGCTGCCCACAGTACTGGCTAGCCAATTCGGGGAGTAAATGAAGTACAACTGGAGTTCATGACCTCCAGATAAACTGAGACAGCATGGTACATTACACAAGCTCTGAAACTAAACATCTCACATGGTAAATTGAAAATGGAAATGGGCGTGTTTGCCTGGCAGGATGTATTTCAAGTACCCATCTTCATGTTTCATTTATGGTGAGGAAAAAAAAACCAGAAAAAGAAATCAAGCCTTAGGAGATTAGGTAGACAAGGAGATCCCTTTTGTCCATATCTGCTAGAGAATAATCTGAGAAAAAGTCCATTGTGGCCTGGCAAGTAGAAAATAGCATCTGTCTGAATCCATGTAATCCATCACCATTTCAGGCTGGGCCAGGCTACCATATATGAGAGTACCACAGCTCAGCTCAGAGTAAGGCTGCGACACCACATCCCGGCAGTACCTGTATCACTGAGGAGTCATGCACAGGCTACCACAGGTCATTTTCATAAATTTCTAAATTGAAAGAAACCATTTATTTCACAGAATCACAGAAGGTTTAAGGTTGTTTTGAGACTCTCCAGATGTGTCTCACCAGTGCTGATTAGAGGGGAAGGATGACCTCCCCTGACCTGCTGACAGTGTTCTACTGCAGCCCAGGAGGCTGTTTGCCTTCTTTGCTGCAAAGGCACACTGCTGGTTCATAGTCAGACGTGGTGTGAACCACGACTCCTCAGTCCTTTTCTGAAGCACTGATTCCCATCTGTTTGGCCTCCAGTGTGTACTGAACCATGGCATTGTTCCTATCCGGGAACAGGACACTGCACTTCCCTTTGTGTAACTTCACGAGGTTCACGTTGGCTCATTTCTCCAGCTTGTTGAGGTCCCTCTGAGCACAACCAACATCCACTTCCTCCAGCTTTGAATTGCTTTCAAACTTGCTGAGGGAGAAATTTGTCTCATCATCACAGTCATTAAGAAAGAACCTTCAAAACCTTCAGGGCAGAAGATGTTGCCTGTAAAATTAGTAGCTCCCTCGTAAAGATGATGTGTGTATCACCATACTGAGTGTCTTAAAAGAAACTGGTAGATTACACATGCTTAGTAATTTTGTGACAATGACAGGACAGGATTTTTTCTTCTCTATATGGATTATAACACTTTGGATGGCCTTTCTTTAAATTGCATGGTATAAACAATTAAAGGACTGAGTTCTCTCACCACAAAGGTCATATGCTGTTTTTTCCCATGGCTAGGAAGCCAGTCTCAAGTAAGTTGTTGGTATACTTCTACACAGAATTAAAGTTGCACATGATATGCAACACTATGTATGACTGGAACATACTGGGGAAAACTAAATTATGTCCCTTGTTGACTGACTCATCCTTAAATGTACTTTATTCAAGAACAAAATCTCTTTGGAGAGATCAAGGAATTCTGGGTAGCTGCACAAAATCTGTGCCATTTTTCTCCACAACAGATACCTCTCCAATGCCTCATACCTTCTGAAATTAGCTATCAGAACCCTAGGCCCAGTAAAACTTTTGGATGCATAAAAAAAGCCTGTTTAGCTCCCTGGCACTTGTTCTACAGATTAATTCTTCAGGACTGAACATGTGGGTGAGGCTGCCATAAAAAGACAACAGGGAAGAACACCTGGTGCTCCCAAGGGCTAGAAGCCATCTCTGACACATAGGAAATTTCACTGTGGCAAGAGAGGAGTGTGCTCTGTCACTCCTTATGTGGAAATCCAGCTGGTAGTAGATGATATCTTTTGAAACTGGTCAAATACTGTGGAAAAGGCAAACCTCTAACTTGAGTAATAATCTGTCTCTTCTGTAATCTTTCTGATGCACTTTATGGCTGGAAGGAAATGAAGGTGTTTTCACTTCCAGCCCTTTGCGTGCCATCTCAAAGGGATGCTGAGTGATGCAATACACAAATCGCATTGCTACAGAGTGAATGAATACTTGAAAGATAAATCTGCCCATCAAAACCTGTGAGAAACATCAGACTTGGAAGGAAAGCTCCAAAGGGGAAAAAATTGCCTGCATACTGACAGATCAGGCTTTCATTTCCCATCTGCTGATGAGAAACAAGATGAAGGTGATAACTTCTTGAGAGACTGTTGTATATTGATCACCTTCCTGAGGAAAGGAAGATGTGATGCGTGATACCTTCTTACCTTTCCCTTGCACTTCTTAAGTAATGGGAGTGGTAAGCAAGTTTTCCCTATGAGGCTGAACCGTAGCACTCGAATACTGTGTCTCCCTACGATAAACACCTGTGTGTATGTGCTCTGTGACCCACTAATCCACCACTGTAAGCAGAAGCAGGAGGACTTCAATCTTCTTTTGAGAGCGAAGTCTGATTTTTCCCAGGCAACCAGCACTCAGTCATATAAACTGGGTTCTTACTGCTAAACCAAGGTTTCCTGTAGGTTTTGCCTTGTAAGCCTTTGACCCCATAGCCCTCCCTACTCCTTCCACTTTGTCTCTCAGCCTGGGCTATCCTCCGTATCCACTCAAGCACAGATCACCTCTTTCAGCCCTGCAAGCCTATCCAAGCCCATGCTGCCAGCTGCTGTGTCATAATCTCGTGTATTCAAAGTGCAGTTCAACAGCTTCTCCTCCACTTGAGCGACTACTCAGTATGATGTTTCCTGAACCCCAAGAAGAAGTGTTGTGTTACACTGGACTTTCCTGGAAGGCATGTTTCATTGGTAGCAGCCCAACTGCAAGACTCCTCCACCATGTTCTCTCACATGACTGTTGGCTTGTTCCTCAAACCACGCCAAGAACCTGCCACCCAGCTGCATGACTTAGACATGTCACGTAGCTGCCTTGTCATCAAATCAGGAGGTTTGTCAAGCCTCTGAGATTTTTCCCCAGCCTTGGTTTTGTAAATATGTTGTCATCTTATGTTCCTTAGGTCAAAATCTGCCCATCCAATTTCTTTGTTAAAACCACAATATCATGATTCAGAAAATAAATATTTATTTAATTAATTAAAATTTATTTAATTAATATTTATTAATTCTGATAATGTACTTAACCCAGAATAGGCCGGGAAAGTTAGAATGAAAGCATTAATTAGAGTCTAATTTACTAACACAAATAGTCCCATTGATTTCAATAGAATTACACAAATTAGTGAAATGAGCAAGTTTTCCCTGAGGTAAATCTTTAAATTAAAACTTGATGGAAATCTTGATATGAGAAACTGTTGACTGAATTTGAAATATGTATTTGGACTCATTTTTTATTTTAACACATGGGATTCTTGCCCACATATATCTTATCCAATGGAGAAGAAAAGAGTGTCTCATCAGAAAAAATGAAATGTCAGCATATTTCTATGTTTCTCCTCTTTGCTCTTCATTTGAAATAATCGGTTGTTTTAATGTCTTGTGTTTTCTTAAAAAATAATTGAAATGATTGTAGAAAGCTAAGTCAGAATGTTTGATGTGTTCTTTTGAGTAAGGTGAAGTTAGATTCTTATCTGCTTCATGTTATTTATTGATTGACATATTTGTTTTGTAGCATCTAAAAGCCTGCATCAAGACAGCAATCCCACTGTCCTGTATGTACTGAATCCTGCTTTCAGTGGAGTGGCAAAGAGATTTCATGGCCCTTACCAACATCTCTCATATGCACAAATGTGAAGAGGTACATTGCACAAGCATATGCATATTCCTACTCACAGTGGTGTGCGTGTGCACAGACACACTTGCTTATGCGCATGTGAGCTTTGCTCTTGCTTTGAGAGCCTGATGTGCAGGAAGAGAATTTTAATCCCATTTATTGACCTTTCTGAGACATGAAGGGAAAGAAGGGAGGGACAAGCATATGCACCTGAAGTGTATTTCCTTTAAGACAAGAGAGATGGAAGAAGAATACTGCCCATTGCCAGGAGCTTTGTTCGCAACGCTATACAATACACGACCTCAGAAGCCGGCAGTGAAGTGTTGCCACTGGAATGAAGAACAGTATTGCCAGGGGGTCACAGAGCAGTGTGTGCAACTGGTTAGAGGCATAAGTCTTAAGATGGCAGCAGGGAAAACTTTCAGTGACCAAATCAATCTGCTAAATGACCTTTCCTCCAAATGCATACAGCGTTACTCTTTTAAAGCCGAACTTGGATTCAGGTGCTTTAGCTGAGCTGGTTTTGAAGGCACTGGAAGCTGAGTGACTGTCTGTGGAAAGATAATTTAAAGGAAAGGGTTCATGAGAGCATTTATTTAGCATCCAAAATACCTGTCTGATATTTGAAAATGGAACTAAACAGAAACCTGAAATAAGGTGTAAGAAACATCATTTAGCTAATATTTATTGGTGATAGGTATCCCCCAGTGTCAGTGGTAGCTTTTCAGTACATGTTTAGCTGGGCCTTTGGTGAGCATCATCTCCAGTCTGTAGAGATCATTTAAACAATGTGATTGGATACTATTTAAGGCAACAGGCTCCTAAGTAACTGCATTGTTTATGAGAAGCCACATTTATGCCTCTTCAGGTATGACATACTGTATTTCTCTTATGAACCTCATGAGAGTTTTGGTATGTAAAAATTAAGACTGGTCTACTTTAACCATGTTAGTCCTAGGTGCATCTTTGGCCCTACTTTCTTCTGCTTTTTTCTTTGCTCAATAGAGAAAAAAATACATGTTGCAGTATGTTCACATTTAACCCATTCATGTATTCTTGTAACATATTTCTATGTATTGTCATTCAATCCTGAAAAAAAAGAAAAAACCCAAAAACCTTCCTCTTTTGGTAATGAAATACTTTTCAACAACAGAAATTCTTGCTTCTTCCAATTCTGTTTATGCCATACTGTGCCCTGAGTCTTAATGATGTGGAGATATTCACTGCTTTTATGATCTAAAGCAGATCTGAACATAGCATTCCAAAGATGAAAGCTGCATGAGCAGCAGCATGGAGTTCTTGGCAGAAATCTCTGCTCTCAATATCCTCTGTCAGGAGAAATGTTTTCAGCTACAAGACCGATTTATGCTTTTAGGGCCTACCGCCAGATAAACTGAAGTATTCTGCAGATGAGATTACACTGTTGTAAGTGGCAGGACAGTTTCACTGGTCATGTTGGTATCTTGTATTTGCACTATAAAAGTTTCAGCCATGGAGACAAGTTACAGTTTTCAGCTTCAAATGTTTCCTGATGGACTACTGCACACAAATGTCTTAATTTTCTCATGATTTCTGTTAGACTTCACTCTGCTAAAAGCTAGCAATTCAGACGGAGTGAAAAAGCAGTATTTTGGAATAAAATGTATAATACAATGTTACATCATTGGTTTTGACATATTTCATGGTTTCAAGATCTTTTGCAAGACAGCTTTTAGTTTCTTTTAAGTCTGACAGCTGAACATATTCTTTGTTATGACAAAGTATTGATGCTCATGTCTAAGAAAAATACTATTGTGATGGAAAATGTCCGAAAAGATTTCCATCCCCATGCTAGGAAGTATAAAGCTTACACTCCCAGAGCCTGGTCTGCTCACATGTGAAAATAGTACTTATTCAAATACCTTGAACTCCCACATATGCTTCTTTTCTATGATAAGAATTCTTAGACTAGAATAACAGCTACGCTCTTCTTTGAATAATATTTGTTGAAAATGCAATAGTGCTGATAACACTGGATTTCCCCCACTTTGAGTACACATATGCAAGAGGAATTCTGTTGTTTTCACATCCTGTTTTGTTCAGTGTTTTGGTAACCTGCAGCTGGCATCTGAGAAACACAGTAAGTTGCCGATAGAAGAAAGTATCAGAAACTATTGTATTTTTATAGCAACTATCCACAGGCACTACTGTCATACACAGCTCTGCAATCAAACCCAAATCTCCTATTTCAACTATGATATGCAGCACTGAATCTCCCAGTTGCTGTAGCCAGGGGAGAAAAATGTGTTCAAACTTTTTTTTCTTTAGGGGTAACACACTTCAACAATCAAAGGGCGAAACCAGCTGAAAAGTCACACAGAACTGTATTTAAAATCATTGGTTTTGGAGTACGGGGGGGTGTGTGTGGGTTATGTATGGGAGAAATCCCCTTAACTAAACGCATTAGAAAAATTGAATGAATGTAAAATTCAACAGTTTAATTGGATCCCGAGGAATTATCTTGGAACCTGCAAACTGGCTTCCAAGCCCTGCTAACCAACTTACCTTCATCAAATGCTTAAAGGCTTTCCTCACATTGTCAAAAGCATTTTAAGCAAGCACAGCACTCAGCTACATACCATGACAAATTTTGCCTGTAGGCTGTTAAAATGGCTTTAAACTAGTGAGGCGTGCTCTTAAATTATATATATATATATACTTTGTACATATTTCATCCCAAGCTGGCTCCCTCCTCCCTAGCTGCTTTCTTTTTTTTCTCTTAGCCTTTATATCTTTGGAGTCTAGCAGGGTTATTAATTAATGAACTTGTGTATTTTCCCTCTTTAGCTGCTGAAGAGCGGGGAACTGTCAATCAGGGGGACCCTCCTGAATTAGGTGAATGCTGACATTTGGCAAGTGTCATCACAGTTGCCTGCCCATGCCCTTGTAATGCTCTAAGCCAGTGACCCTTCCCTCTTTGTCACACATTTCAGGTAGCACTCAGAGCTCATTGTGTGCAACTGAGGTCAACCGCCAACCAACCAAGTGCTCTGTCCTGCTCGCACAAAGCTTTCCCTGAAGGCAAGAGAAAAGAATAATAAAAGGGGGAAATGGCCTGCTGAGCAAAGGCTCTGAGTCTTTTATAACAGGAGGTCGGTTTTGATTATAGGAAGGAACCTTCAGTGGCCATGGAAACCAAAATGCCACACAAAAGCCAGAGGGTGCTTGGGAGGTAAACAAGATAGATGAAAGGTGATGGTGCTTTTAATCTCCGCAATCAATGCGCTTAGGTGGGTGACTTTAATTTAATCCATGTCTGATTAACCCTCTCCCTTTGTTTACACCATTATAGGAGTTTTTCTCCTGTAAAATTTTTAAACAAATGTTAAAAAATTCCAGGAGAGGGCTGGCCGCTGCAGTGTTTTCATCCTATTCACCCCCCTGATGTAATCATGGATGTTCTCATTATCCACATAAATGCCTAATCCTTCTTACTCCTGCTAAGCTTATCCTCAGTGCTATATTTTTGAATGAGAGACTGAAAGTTCTTATACAAATACAAATTCTTGTGACTTTCTTCTTCGGACACCTAGCAGGATGAAATAACTGGAAACAATGGCACTCAGTAAAGAAACCTTTTCTATCAAGAAGCCTTGGAGCAGTTTGGTGAAAACTGGTTTTGATTTGTTTGAGTTATGAGCCCTTGAAAACTGCACATCGTACATGCTTAGACATTTTAAAATAACAGCAGTGGTTTTAATGACAGCTGAATATTCGGAAGGAAGTTGTGCCGTGCATGCGTACGCTGCTAATTTACCTACTTACTGAAAAATATACTCAGGGGTAGTGCTCTGAATGAACCCTGCCACATTCAGTTTGGGTTGGCTTACACGACTGAAAATTCCCTCCGACGGCTGTGCAAAACTTTCCACAATAATGAGTTTTTTATGGATGAGATTTTCAAAAGCTAGTCCCCATTTAGGAGAGCAGATTCCATTCAGACAGGAAAGGGAATAAAAAAAAGGCCCAGAGGAATTTGTGTTCCTACATCCCTTGGGGTTAAGAGGTACATTCAATAAAGACAGGCATTTAAGCACTTATCTCCATCTCTGTCATTAGAGTATGAGCTTTAAAGCCCCTCTGAATTTTGTCCAGGCTCCTGAAAGAAAATAAAATGCACTCATTCAGTTGCTTCCTAAATGGTCTGCAGGAAGAGAAAGATGCTTCAAAATAACATTTGTAGAAAGAACTGCCTAAACTTACTGACTTCAAGATATCTTAGCCCTTTCCAGACCTAAGATGCCTTTGCCATGACAGCCAAAATCTATGTCCTTTCCTCAGAGAGGCTGCCTATCTCAGTTCTGTGAAAAATCAAAGCAAATTTGAGCATTTCCTTTTAAAATACAGGCAGAGGAGGCACTGTAACTGATGCTATCCTCTATCTGTGCAATAATCTGGCAGTGTTTGCCCAACTAGCAGGAGAGCTGAGCGCTGAGCACTGTGCCCTCCTCAGTGTGAGGATGTTTGAACCTGGCACCCTGCTGCCCAGCCAAGCAGGTCAGGCCTGGAGAAGAGGACATTGCTGGAGCTAGGCTGCTCCTCAGAAACAAATCATGATGACTGCGGGCCCAGAGAGAAAACAATCTTCTGGAGATCCTTGTTAGCAAGTCCCAACCAAACGTCTAAGCACTGTCAGAAATCTGAATATCACATATGCAATCAAAAGGACATATGTTAGTATATAAGGCCTTCCAGGTGATAAATCAGCAATGGACTGGAGGTACTTTCAGGATTGGCTACCAGATGAACAATCAGTTTTCAGAGTCTTTGTTATTAATAAGTTTTACAACTCACGTTCAGGAGTCCTTCCATAACTGAAGTTCTTCAACTCTTTCAAACACCCCAACCATAAACTGTTCTGTAGCTAGTATTTTGAAAGATTCATGTCCACTCAGTTGGCACAGTAATTGCCCTTGTCTATTTAACCCATATGTGAATGCAGTGGGAAGCAAAGAGCTTTCCTTTTTATTTTCTTGCTTGTATCAACATAAAGATTGCCTACCGCTGCATTGATCCATGCTATGAAGATTGAAATTTGAATTAAAGTCCATTTAGATAACACATAAGATGGTAGACATCTTTATAGGAGCACTAACCTACAACAAATTTCTTCTTTTGCCTAAGTACGTTCAGTAAAAGTTTCCTGAGATTCTCCACAGCAAACAAAAATTTGGTTTGCTTCACATAACAAACCCAAGGGTTATTGTTGACAATGTATTGTATCCCACCAAAGAACTCACAGTACCGCTCTCACAAAGGAACAATGAAAAGCCAAATACTGAAATCCTTCCCTAATTTTGTTCAAGCAAAACTCAGCATAGTATACTAGTCTATTTAATGACAACCTTGTAATCAGTAATACCCATTGGATTTGTAGAGTTCTGGCTTTTGACAGAGTACACTGAATCAAAGAGCCTGTGAAATATTTCTCAGATAACTTCACAGCAGGGCAAGAGGACAGATCAGCCCATTAAGATGGAAAAGGAAAGAGAAACGTTTTTCTAGTAGTTTGGCAGGTTTTGAAAGACCGTCCCCTCATCTATCACAGGGTCACATTCTCATTTTTGCCCTGTTCACTGAAATTTTTGCTGGTCTCTTTAAGAAGGCAAAGAATGAACAGAAAGCACAGAGAAAGTAAGTGGTGGAAATACACCACATAACGGGATCGATATCTTACTCTGTAAAGATAGAAGTAATCTATTACATCATTTAGACAGCAAATTATAGAACTACTCAAGAAATAGAGGATAATGACTGAATAGAAAGGAAAAGACTTTTTACTGACCTGAAGGGAATGTGGACAGTACCAAGACTGAGAATACTGCTATGAAGATGAGGAACTGAAGAGAAAGATGATAAAGTGCCTCTCTAGATTTCACTCGTGTTTCTACCAGAATTTTGGGGTCATTCAGCACTGTTTGTGACTGTTTCCACTTGTCTCCTTTGCCTGCTTTAATAACATTTTACAGGTGCAATGCTATTTTAATCTATTATTTTGGGTGAATCTTCCAACATTTAAATTGCCAATTTTTCTGGTAATAAAATACTTTTTTTTTTTTAAAAAAAAGTACCACCACCTCCACATTCAGTAACTTGAACACATCAGAATGAATACATTATTTATTACATGCTCCACTCAGCTGAAAGAGTCCCTAAGTTGCAGTGGATAAACCTGGGATTCTGAAAAAGGAAAATATCTGTTCTTTCTTTACCATGTGGTCACATCATGACAGGCACAACGTCTGAATCCAGACAAATTGCTAGGGCCCTGTGAAGTTACAAGTGTCCGTGCCTGCTGCACAGTAACAGAAATGTTATGTGGCCAATTTAGGCAACCCAGTGACCACCATGAAATCTATTGACATTTTCCTTAGACTTAATGTGGATACTTATCCAAAACTCTTTGACTGAGCAATTGAGCTTTATCATACTCCTTTCCTCCTCTCCCAGGTAAAAATATAAATACCCTTATATTTATGCTAGTGCAACACCACCTACTAGGAGGCAAGGGTAAGAAAGCTAGCTCTTTTAAAAATTAATGAGCCTTGGAAGGAAATGAAGCTGAGAGAGTATGAAAGCATATGAATTTCTCCTATACAGAAGAACCAGCATTCATTAAACAGTAACTCTACACTGTTCAAAGCTCTAGTCCACTTCAGCAGTAGATTAGTATGAGTAAGGGCTATAGAGTTCAGGGTACGTTTTTTTCTCCTGCCTGGCAAAATATATTACTGCATTTGTGGATAAGCAGATTAGAAATTACATTCACTTTGTCACAGCAGCATGGGCCTACCTGTGCACTGGATGCAATAAATTTGGACTTGCAGTAGTCTGAGAGAATGGGAGATTTATATCCAGTGATAGATTTGGGGCCCTTCGCAATGGTAGCAGGTTTAAGCATAATCCTATTTTTAGACTCTCAGATGACGGGAGTCTCATTAACTAGGCATGTTAAGAAGGGCAGCCTGGAGTTTTTGGTACTAGTTACTATTAGAACTTAGAAGATGTGAAAAAGAATGTTCTTACAAACAGATCTATTAAGGAATATACCTTTGCACCTTTGTTGCTCTTTTTACTGAAAAAGATTAAAAATGTACCCCTTTGTAGCTCTTTTTTAAATGCAAAGGGATGGAAAACTAACAGAAACCAATAGATTGCATTATCCATGGATTTTTTTCACAGACATGATCACTTAACTTGGATTTTTGTACAGGAAAGTGTTACGTATTTTTTCTCATCCATGAAGAAATAGTCTCAGAAAACTCATGTTCCAGGTCAGAATGCTAAACAAGAGTATATTGATCTGGATTCATTTTGTTCTGTCCATTTCAACCTTTTTCTCATATTCAGTCTTCTACTGAGGGTCATTACTATACAAAACATTTCTATCAATATATCTGTATGAAATGAAATTAGATTGTTATTAATACATTAGTGCAAACAAACAGTGTTCATAGTTACATAGGTACAAATGTTATTCCTAATAAAACCTTGGATTAAGCTATACACACGCGACACAGATCATACAGAAATGACCTGTACCTATGCTAATGAACCATTTTACCTGAATCACTAAATGTAAATAAAGAAATACAACCTTACAACTCTGAAAGGAAATTGCTGTCAGATATGATGGATTGTAGTTCCTGGCTCTGTGGTTGGTAAATTTATATTTAGTCTTCTTTTGATTATCACCTCTCCATGTTGTGTTTATTGCATTATTAGTTACCAAGGGATGATCAAATAATTTCTATAAAGGTATAGATCCACCACTAGAAATGGAGATTTCTGGGTAGATCTAGTTGCTTTGTTTTTGAAAGACCAGGTATGCAAAGGACGTTTTACCAAAAATAAGGAAGACTAAGTCTGTATTCGTTCAAAACAGCCACTGTTGTCATTTTTAAACAACAGTAATACATGCAAGTGGAGTTAAGCTGATGGAATCTAGTATCTGAAACAGTTCTGCTTTTCTCAGGCGTATATAGGATGTGTAGTCCTCAAATCAGAATAATGTTCAGGTGGTAGTCACAAGAGGGAGCTCAGTGCTTCAGAGCTATAATAGAAATAGGTCTGGACTGAGAAGCAAAATTTGAATAGTTCGTAAAAGGATATAGAATTTATAAGTCAATAGAAATTTCCAGTGCTTGGACTATGTTAATTCATCTAGGATTTATCCTAGAACATTAGCCTTTAGCATCAAAGAAAGAATATTTCCCACTCAGCTAATATATAATTCCCTTTCTCTGTCTTCCATCTTCCCAATTCCTGATATTTCTATTTTTTTGTTAAAACTAAAGTTGAAATGAAATGGAAGCTGACAGTTCATAGCAGCAGTTTAGGGAAAAAAATACAGTAATACCATGTTAGTCTCAGGAGTGGACCAGAAGCAAACTTTCTGTGATGGTAAAAAATATTCAGAATCATACGTTTGAAATATCATTTTTGAAATTATATGATAAATAATATGCAGAAAAACGGAAATGGGATTTTTTAAAAAATCTGATTGCACACCTGAGATATTCTGTCTTGATTACAGCACTTTTAGGATAAACTACAGAGAATAACAGACATGGACACCATATTGGTATGCACCCACATGGCCGGCTACACCAACAGACCAGGGACCAGAGAGTGGATGAGCTGTCACGGAAACAACCTAGTTATTTTTGGATTTAATACTACTACCTGCAATAATCTGTTTTTTAAAAATGGAATTTTTGAACTGAGGAACCATTGAGTAATGAAATTGTGGTCAGGTTGACTTGGAAGCAAAGGTATTAAAGCTAGGAATCATGACAACTTACATGACATTTTCAAGAATTCCAAACTTATTGTAACCTTTGGACATGCATACTACTTAGATTGTGTTAAGTACACCCCATAAGTTATATCATGGGAAAAAGTATGATTTGAGCATTTCAGTGTTTGTTGTTCCAGATTAAACTAGGCTGACTTTTTTAACAATGGTTCTTTTCTTATTTGCCTCACCCACTTCTCGTGTTGCCTGGGCGATGTAGTTGTTCAGATGTTGTGGGCTTCTTTGAGTGTTTACTTATCAGTAGTGCAAAGCCTGTGGAATGGATTGGCTTGCTGAATTGGATTTACAACTGTTTTACTTCCCCAGAACAGTGGAAAGTAACTGAAATGGTCATATATTTCTTCTGTCTTCCTGTAGATTCCCTTATCTTCACATGTCTCTTAACCGATGCTACGCTTGACATTCTTTGCCTGTTTCATTTTCTACATTCCTTGGTATGTTTCTCACTCCTTCTTGTAAAATCTGTATGATCCTCATTTTGTCCTGGCGATCTGTTTTGAAAAGGTCTGGTGAAACGAGTAATTTAAAAAGCGGAGTTTGTACGTATCTCACCATAAAAAAGATTTTTGATGGTTGCAAACTAGAAGCTAGAAGATACAGAGTATCAGTGCAGGGCAACACTGAAATCAAATAACCTCTGCAACACCTTTCCTAGGTAGCCCTGTATCCTGTGACAGTTTAAGTGTTTAAATCAAGTTTAGGTCTGAAAGATATGCTTTTAGCCTATAGTCACGGACTTGATGCCAGAAGTAGTTGTTGTAATTCTATACTTTGTCTTATGCTGTTGTGTAAAATAAATAAGCCTAATGATTTCTTCTGGCCTTATTAAGATTTGGTCTTTCAAATCAAAAAGGCCACCATGTCCTACCAATTTTGGTAAGCATGACATCAAGTGCTGGTATGTTACGAAGGCAATTTACTAAGAAAAACAAACAAAAAAACCCCATAAAATATAATAGCATATTTCTGAAAATGTTGATTTTAAATCAATATCTAGATTATTTTATTTGTATTTTTTAAGAAGCTGTTTTCTACATCTAAATCACTAATTTTGGAGAGCATAAACTTGTGCTTGCAAGTATTTGGATTCTAGCATTAAAAAAACCCCAGCCTCAGTTATGAATGCATGCAATGATCCCATGATAAGCATGCACAGAGAAAGACACAGGATTTACATTTCCATGTATATATAATGTATAAAGAGAAAAAGTTTATTAAAATTTTCCTCTCAGTCTGTCTTTTGCAGAAGACAGGACTCTAAGTAGCCTACATTTTTTATCTGAAATACCTTTTATCCATTAAAAGTTTCCTTCAAAATTTTTTGGCCAAAATATGTGAATGTCTAGCTTTAGGACTATTTCACGAAGAAGAAAGGTGTATGTTAATACACTGTCTGCATAGTCTTCCCTCTTTCTGTCTATTGACAGTTCCCCTCAAACTGTAAAACTGTGTTGGCCAGTTTTTGATACAAATGTAGATATCCCCTGAGTTCAATCAATATTAGCCAACTGTTTGGAAGGGAGAACACTGGTATGGTAGCATTTAAGGAAAATGTTCAGAGTGATCTCTTGTCTTTTCTGCATGGATGTTCAGAAGTCAAGATGCAAGTAGTCTCTCACCAAGTAGGACTTGTATAAATTAAGTAAGCTAATCAACACATACAGAATTCAGCCATAACAAGCAGTGCCCTTTCCAGCATGCCAGAAGGTGGAGGATCTGTGAGGGAAATAGGGATATTCCAGTGTATGGAATAGAAGACACTAATCTGTAGGAAACCAGGCTTCGTTACTCTTCTCAATCACAAAGACAATTCACATGACAGAGAAGGGGCCTTGTCATATGGTCATGGAGTAAGTTCAAAAGCAGCTGTGTGGCCTACCCTGAGAGATAAATTGGAAAAACCTGCTTTTAACCATCTAGATGTTCTTGCGATCAAGGCAAGAAAGCAAGCTGTAAATTAGCACAGGATATTTTGAGTTAATTCCAGTAGCCCTTACAGACAATGTCTTTGCAGCCAGGATCTGATGGCTGTGAGACTCCTCAGCCGCACTCATCACCTAGAGATATCCCATCCCTAAAGGCTGCTAGCTGTATCCCATTGCTCTTCTCTGAGAGAAATCTGAGGAGGCACAGATGGTCCAACTCTACAGCTGTAAAGGCATGAAGAACATCAAAGTCAAGACTTCATTTCCCTCCAGCACAGCAGGTTTTAAAACAACAACAACAACAAAAACCTCCTAAACTGCCTATAGCTCAGGAAGTAATCTCAGCCCCAATTGGCAAGAACTCAGATAACTTCAAAATTGGAAAATGTGCAATTAATTTGCCAAATGCAAGGTGACGTGCCTGAGAGGACAGTCTGTATTTGAAATCAGGGAAGTTGATTAAAAATTGTGCTCTCTACTAAGAAGGAAATAGTCATCCTGAATCTATGATTTAGAGCATGATTTTATTGTACTCTCATTCAAGTGTATAATGCCTGATTGAAAATGAAGCAAATCTAATTAATTAATATTGGCCTCCCGCTATCGTGCATCTGCACCACGCCTCTTGAATGACAATCCTAAACATCGGAAAAATATAGAACTCTTTATAATCAAGGATCTTGTAAGCAACAAAATAATAAAAAACCCCCCAAGTCCCCGAACCATATCCTATTGCTAAGAATACTCCAACAGTATTTTAACCGCCCCGCTGAACAGACAGGCCTTACATCGTGCTCTGAATTTCGCCAAACTGGGGTTCTGGCGGAGGGCCAAAGGAAGCAGGTTTCAGCGGCGCAGGCCCTCCACTGAGAACACCCTACCGCCGGTCCTCCTGAGCCGGGGCACTGCACATTCATTTTATGTGTAGTGCTCCTGTGTCTCACAACTGCTATGTCTGATATTTTCTTTATGACTTCAGCTTATTTGCAGATTTGGCTGCAAGATGTATTTTCACACAGTACTCAATACAAAGTCTAAAACTGAAACTCAGAAATACAGTCTACCAAATTTAACTGAATTAACTTCATCTCTAGAAATAATGACTTTGGGAAGACAGAGGAATCTATTCTTATGAAGTTTTGACATTTCTGGCATACATTATGACACCAAAAAAAAGGTTATACCAAAAGTATATACAGCCTTAGCTGTCAGTCAGGTGAAATTGCTTCACAGACACCTGACAGAAACAGAGAAGTCAGAAAAGTAACGTTAAGTCACTAGTAGCAGATAACAACCACAAGTACTCACCACCACTTTTGTACTCTGTGTCATAGACGGGCATCCTAACCTGTCTAACCCTTCTCACCAAAACTCTTCAGAAAGCTACCAATGGACAGCATATATATATATATTTTTTTAAGTGGATTATTGTACCTGAAGGGATAACATCATATTATGGGGGGACAGAGGAAAAAAAAATTAAAAATTGGCATGTGTCAAGAGCAGTCACAAGTGCATGATCTGTGGGTACATTGTCTGTGGTCTTTGTAAAGTTATGGATTGGTGGAATGAAAAAGGGTATCTGTTAGGTGGCTATAGGTCTGTCTTTTCCTTCCTTTTTGAGTTTCTATGTGTTTTATCTTGTAATTTAATGATTAAGTTCCAGTCTTTGCAAATGTAACATAAAAGTCAGTCTGCTGACAAATAACGTCGTTACAGATGTTTATCTTCTCAACTGCTGAACAAACCCCTTTGCAATCTGTGCATAAACATCCATTATGAAATAATAATTCCTTTTTTTCATAAATACAAGTACCTATTTCAATAGATCTTCTTTCATTTTTTCAAAATGCTGAATAATATTGAATGAATGAAAATAAGATGTCAATAACAGAACAATACCTCTAAACAATTAGGAGACTGCTGAGGTTGGATTCTTCTCTGTCCATGCTATTAAGCTTTAAGGCTTAAAAAAACCCACTGTATTTGTATTTCTCCAGAACACACTATGTCAGTGATCTGACCTCAATCAATGAACTCTTAAGAGAACAGCACAGGTGTGAGAAATGGCTATGAAGAGACGGCAGGGGAGGCATATTTACTATTTTTATTGTATGCCTCACACTGACACTGATTCATACAAACCAGCCAACTCTTTCCAGCAGCTAGAAAAAAAGATTAATTTTTATCTCATCTTTAACACTCCCATCAATTGATGAACTATAAAACTGCTGCCTGTACATTTAAATTGAAAAAAGATCAATATTTTTTCATGCAACAACATCAAAAAACTGTCCAACTGGATATCTTCAGGTCTGCTGTAAATATCTGGAGCGTGTTCCATGGACAATACTACAATTTGCCAAAGTATTTAATCACATGCTTGATTTTAAGCTCTGAAAAATCCCATTTGACTGTAACAGAATTTAAGCAGGTGTGCCAAACTATGGGTGGAATTGGAGTTACAGAGCAGTCCTTCCACACTCCTCAGTCAGCACCTCTAGGAGTTCTGCTACCTGGATATATGTGGCCTCAATATTTTGAATTAATTTGGGTTTAGCAAACTTCTACTTGGAGGACAGGATATAAATGCAGGGAAGAAGTTTTCTCAAGACTATCATATTGATCCCAAAGCAGTATGATACAATATTTCCTATGACGTTTCCAATTCATGCTGTGATAATAATTTTATATATGGCCAAGTGCTTAGAAACCTCTAACTGCATGTAAAATGAGCAGTCTGAAGACAAAATAGTTACTGAATATACAATGATACCAGTGAGCAATTCTACTGGACTCTTGTGTCACATGTAGAGCAGAAAGACCAGGTGTCTAAATTGTCTTCAGAGAGTCTGAATGCCTCATTTCTCTAGTGCAGCCATTCTCCTAGCATTAAAACCAACTGAAAAATTATTAATATCCCTATTGCCATGAAAATCTTTATGTTGTTTGAACGTATATATGCATTTTTAGAACTGACTGTTTAAAGTATTCGAACATAGAGTTCTATATTTGGCTTATTTGCATAAAATGCTGCAGTAATGGAAAGTAGCAATACAACAATGATTGTAATAACAGCCTCAGTCTTGCAAGGCATTATATGCAAAATGAAGAGATACTTAAAACAAACTTTAGCATGGCTTTGAAGGCCTAATTTACTCAAAAATACTGTTGGATAATTACACGAGAGAACAACTGAGTTTGTTCTGATGTCTAAAATTCCGAAGTTTTTATATTCTGTAATAACAATTGTTGGTGAGTTTGTCCCCAAGATTGCCCTGACACTAAGAGTATTCCTCCTGCCTTCACAAGGGCCGAAAAAACTCATCTGTCTGGATACATCATGCTAAAGGGTTTTGCTGGAAACTCGTCACATGTGGTCAGTGTGGGTTGGCGAGTGCCTGATTTTGTTAGCAAACTCTCTCCGCTAACTTTACCACTGAAGTTGAACCTGCCAGAGACCACTTTCCCTGATGGCACTACTGACAGAGTCTTTGACAAATCTGGAATGGGCAAATAAGTTTAAACAAAAAAAGAACTGACTTAAACAACTGTGCAAAACTCGAAGTATGTTTCCAATGAATCAGTACTTTGGTTTTTAAAAAAAAGCTGACATAACCTTTCTTGACTGGTTTTCGTTCTGTATTCACTTTTTAAATTCCTGGTTCGAGCCAGACCAGTAAGTAGAAACAGAAAATGTTACAGAACTACCTTTTTTTGTGGATATTTTTACCAAAAAGAAAAACGGAAGTTGAATAAATGTCTCAATTTCTCAAGAATATCTATTTTGCAACTTCTACCACCAAGTTTTACAAATTAAAAATTAAGCCAATTTAAACATAACTTTTTCCCCTCCCTGAAAATATAATTGGTGGACACATTTTATGTCAGAATTCTGATGTTACTACAGACTGGATTTAGAAATGGATACAAGTTTCCTTAATGGTTTAAGAGAGAGAAATATTGCCACAGTTGTGCTTTTATGGGAAGCTTAGTTCCATGTAAATAGTCTGAAAAATATTTGTAGTTTATATTGATAGCATCCTGATACAGCTGGGTTTGAGGGCTAGAACTTTTCTTCATTTACCAACAGAAGGTAATGCTTTTATCAGTTTTGTTTTGCCACATGGTAAAGAGAGAATGGTAGTTCTAATTATAGAAGATAGCTTTGAATGCTAAGTTGATTTAGTTTAAATTAAATATAAAAGCAAACACCAGGTAGACAGCAATGACAAGTCTTTATTTCAGAAAGGCAGGCCTGGAGAACTTTACAAAAACTATTCCCAGAGATCTAAGGGTAAGAAGAGTTACATGTGAGGTGTCTCAGCAGTGAGAATGGGGTTTAGATTGAAAACAAAACAGATATACAAAGAACAAAGTGAGAATTTTGTGCATCCAGAAGGGTTGATATTGGCATTGAGGTTAATAAATTAAGATAATTCAGGTAAATTAAAAATACATGTAGTAATTAAGATTACTGCAGTCAAAACATAGATAAAACTCAACACATTCAACATAGGTGTTCAGATATCTCATGTTGCTGAAATAACTAACCTATGCAAGATCTTATAACAAGGACTTAGAATAATTTATCAAGTCAGATGAGCTAATTCATCAGGTGGTGCAGCAGCTCACTAAACTTACAGAATAAGCATGTCTCTAAGCCACTGCCTGTCAAGGAATGATGGAAGCCATTTTACACTCTACAGACGTAGGACAGAGAAGATAATAGCCAGGAGGAGATGACTCCATAGACATTTGATAAGAATAGTTGGACTGCCTGAAGTTCTGACCATTTGCTCTGCCTTTGTGTTTTGTTCTATAATACCTTGATGAATACTGAATACAGAGTTCATGGTGTAGATAAGGAGAACCTGAAATCGCTTCCTCCTCTTAAAAGACTGTGCTCATCACTAAATAAGAGAATTACCTTTCTTCTTGATTATTTTCCTAATGGCCCCATTTTGCTCTGCACAGTGGAAGACCTTCAGTACAAGGCTGTAGGTGGGAGATGTGGGACTGTGTTTTCTGAAAGTGAGGGAAAAGGTCTTACACATCTGGTGCTCTACCTACCAGGTAACTGTGCAAAAGCCTAAACATAAATTGTTTGTCTGTCCATGTGTTTAAAAATCATTCTTACCTCCAAGTACAGAAGATGATTTCAAACTGTGAAACCCAGTTGCATGTTGGTTTTGATCTCGGTTGTGAAAAGATGATTCCATGTATAAGGGGGATAGATTTCAAACACACTTCATTCCTGAATACTGCTACTTTCTGGCTTGAAGCTTATCATCTCCTACTTTAGGTGCACAGGCACCTCTCAAGTCCAGAGTTTAATGCAGATGAGCGCCTAATTCAAAACTGTGTATGACATTCTTAGTCTGCACACTGCACTTCAGGTACTGTTATGCTTAGCTGTCAGTGTCTAAATCCCTTTGAAAACTGTTTTAAAAAACCCAAAACAAATCAAACATTCCATCATGTTGTGCCTGTTTCTGCACTTTCTCTGTGTGCAAACAGCCTTTCTTACCTTTACGTGTCTTTAAGACAGCTGAGAATGAAAAGAACCCATTAAATCTTACTGCACCTTGGTCCTCTTGGACTGTTCTTTTCCAGAAAGCAACAATGCCTTTTCTAGAGGTAAAATTGCCAGGAACAGTCTAGTCTGAATGATCTCTTTCTCAATTCATTTGAAACTGTCAGCAATATTCCTGTCGTTTAGAGAACATTAAGGATTTGATCCTTTAAAGTTAATCACTCTTAAGTGGTCTTGTGAGGGAAAGTCCAAATCACTAGCCAGTTTTGAACATACAGATTCTGTCCCATGGTTGTAAGCTTAACTGAAAAAGTGTATTATAACATTTCTGTGAGCAAAAATACAACTGTGACGTGATTGACGCATTGACGTGATTGATACAAAGTTGATACAGATTTCATATAGTGGGATTTTTTTCCTGCTTTTTTCTTGCTTTGCTATTATATCACCACTCATAATATTTTTTCCTCATTCTTTAATGATTCTTGTCATTCTTATCAGTGGAACAACAAAATCCAAGTTTTTTAGGACATCTGAAAGGAACGTAATTACCAGTGGGTGTATGTTTGACACTTTTTAAAATCAAGAACAATCAACTCATCTAACTTTGTATCCCTGGAAAGAGAAGGTACTCCCCTCACTGACCACACTTGAATCACAGAATCGTAGAATGGTTTGGGTTGGAAGGGACCTTAAAGACCATCTAGTTCCAACCCCCCTGCCATGGGCAGGGACACCTTCCACTAGACCAGGTTGCTCAAAGCCACATGCAGCCTGGCCTTGAAGACATCCAGGGATGGGACATCCACAACATCTCTGGGCAACCTGTTCCAGTGCCTCACCACCCTCTCTGAAAGGGATCTACTTGAAAGTAGATCCTTACATGTACAGGCTCATTACTGTGAGTTTTGTTGCTTTTACTTCCTTGGATTTTAACAGTTTTACAGAGACATGAAATTGAAATAATGCAGTGTTAAATTCAGCACATTAAAAAAAAATAAGTGTCTCTAGTGGTGTATTGATCCAAATAAATCTACAGTCACATTCTCCTACCCTTTTCCAGACACTTTGTTTTTGTCTGTCTTTAATTTGCAAGCATTTGAAGAAAGAAAACATCACTTTCTTTTTGTAAGTTTACATAAACTGCACTCCTTACTGCAAGATAAATAATGCATAAAATCTATTCACGCTGTTTGAGGAGACTTGCAAGAAGGGAGTTGACAATCCAAACAACAGTTTCATCAGTCAAAGCACAGATTCCCAACAACTAAATCAGATTGACTCCCAGCAATCACCAGCCCCTGAATGCATTTTGATTTTGCATTATCAATTGGAAATTGATTTAATGGCATCCCCTGAGCCCTATTTCCCTAATTGCCTGTGATGTATTTTTCAGGAAAGTGGGCAACTTTGGTAAGGCTTGAGTTTCTCTGTTAAAGTATCTGTTTTCTCATCTAGTGGCATAGGCTGACAGGGAATCCAGGGATACTGGGTTTTGTGTAGCTTCCAGGCAAATTTAATTATTAGTAATTAAGCAACAAAATAAATAAAAATACTTTTCTTCTTTGATTTTCTTCACGTTTTTGTCCCAAAACAAAATACAAGCACATGCTTCTGAGAGAAAGATGGAGGCTGAGAACGAACGTGGCACTACCTCCACGCAGTAAAACCTGTTTTTCTGGAGGGTCTAGATCTCATAGAGAAAAATATCTGATCTGTGGTGGACATCTACATTTGAACTAGAGTCCAAACTCTTTGGAGTCCTCTTTAACAGCTGGGGGGTGGGGGGTGGAGGGTAAAGGTACTTTTAAAGACTTATTTAAGGTGCTTTTAAAGAATTATTTATCTTATTGCAGGCAATTAAATTATGTGAAATGGGTTGTTCTTTAAGAGTATTTACTTCACTCTTCGGCTATGGAAATGACTTAGTGCAATTAACTCAGTTGAAGACACCTACACTGAAGAAATGTACAGATAGGTTATATGAATCATTCCTTGAGGTTTTTGTCTCTACTGGTAAATTAAGCAATGTCAGGGAATGTTCCTGGGTACTGGAATTCAATAATCATTAATATTCAATTATTTAAACAGCCCGTGGTGTGGTTTTAGTCTATTCAACTTAGGACTCCACCAAACAATTCCTTGGCATGGTCTGGGAGCACACACAGCCATTCCAAGCAGGCAATATGAATGTAGCCACCCTGTCTTTGAAGGTAAAAGAGTTTAAAAATTCAGATGCAGCTTGCTCCTTGCCAGCTGGCCTCAGTGCCAGAAAAATGTTCAAGTGATGTTTAATTTTCTGCTATAGATGTATCCTGAATGTCTAAGTTTGAGAGTAATGGTAGGGCCCAGTGAACCTTCAAAATGAATTATGTCATACATTTTCATCAATGTGTTGGCTACATCATCTTAATTTACATGTTAATGGCAAATCTGTACGCAAACGAAACCAGGATGAGAAATCTTAGAATATGTCCACAATATACACAGCGAACAACAGTGAAACATGTTCCTGAATGATGCGATACATGGGAAAAACATAACATGGCCTAAGTATCTGTGGCTCCCTCATTACTTCACTACAGCTTGTGCCTGATACCAAGAAAATGATAAGAACAACTAACCCATGTTTTGGTGCAGTCAGTTTGCTATGTTCTATCTGCCTCCTTTTCCTGCCTAAATATTAAAATAGAAAAGTTCATAAGCCTCATGGGATATATTTTAATTAAACAGCTGTGATAATATTCCCTAACTATGAAAAGGTGTTTGCCTTTGTACAGTTTAATGCCAGCTTATTATTACCGTTGTAGCAAAACAGAATTTTAGACTAGAAGAAGGTTTTTGTGGTGTAACCAAGACTGTATATGGGATTATCTTCTTGGAAGCAAGACACATATGTAAACTTTGCATAGACACCAGTATGGAGCAATTACACAGGTTTCTTCCCTATTATTGTGTGTGTGTGTGTGTGCTATTAGCAAGAATGTGAATGTTACGCTGAATGTCTTCTGAAAAACAGAAAGTCTAAGACTGGAATCAAATTCTGGGGTGAATTATTCCATGACAATGACATCTGCAAAGTGTATACTTTAATGTGAAACATGTATAAGCAAATAAATTATTCCTTTTAAATATATTAAATTCCTTATATGGAATAGATACTATGCACTCTGATTCAAACGAAAAATTACAAAGTCAATGAGAAATGAGAACAGACTGCAATTTTCTGAGATCATGAGAAACTGCTGAGCCAATTGGTAATTTCAACCCACTTGCTTATTTCTCAATTAACGCTCCTGTAAAATAAAGAATAAACAAACTTTTCTCTGCCTGTTGCTTAATTAGCCATAACAAAACTTTCTGAAGTGTGGTACCTCAGCAATTGAAGGTAGGGGTTGTAGGCAGGGGCCTGCCAACAACAATATGAAAAACTTCTGAACCTTGCCAAGACTGCTCCTCAGCAAGGCTGAGGCTTCTCCAAGTTATATGAACCATTTCCTGCAGATGGGTTGGACTTTTTCCTTCAAGACAATTTTTAGAAGTTATTTATCATATTCTGGGTATCTTCTCTTAACAATACTGCCTTAGGATTGCTTCTGGAAAAACTCAGGTAATTGGATCTGGGTTCCGTATAGTAAGAGTTTTACTTCAGGGCCTCATGTTTCAGTAGATTCCTAAAGTTAGTTACACTGTGTAGTATAAACCATATTCCACTGATTTTCCACAAGCACCTGAGATGAAGGAAAACTTTTCCATTGCATCCTTCATGCACTTGCCACTGGAGGGTGGTTAGGATTACTCAAGTGGAAGAGTCAGGTGCAGAAGAATTGATGCCCCTCAGTCAGTGGTCTGCTGAGAGAAGGTGGGATGTGGCAGACTGGGAAGAAAGTGGTGAACATGGCTTTTACCTCTTTATTTACTAGCTAGAGCATCTGAGCTAGTGCTGACAGGGAAGTGGTTCAATGCTGATGTAAGCCTGCAGTAAATTAGTAGCATTTGGGAGAAAATGGGAAGCAGGAAGGAAATTGTGCCTCAGCATCTCAGAAAAGTTTCACCTCCCAAGACTTTTCTTGGGTAAGTACCATGGAATATACCATTCTTTGCTCTGGAGAGGACCTAAGTTAAAGCTCAGGTCTCACTGAGTGCCCGCAAGCCTCAGACAGGCAGGAGTTGCAGGGAGATGTGGCCAAAGCCATACATGTGCGCCCAAGGTTTTCATGGAGGTTCTTTCTTGAGAAGATTTCTGATACTGTGGCTCTGTGTGTAGTGTAGATCTAACCAATTTGTGCATACAGATATACAAATAACCTCCCTGCTTGGACTCTCGAGGTCCTCCTTGGCTGTAAATATTTCCTTTGACAGCCATGTTATTCTAAACACACATTTGCCTCACAACAAAAGCAACACTAACTGTAATTCAAACTTGGCTCAAGAATGCTGTCTGTTTTCTTAGATTAAACTCCTTTCTCCAGCTGCATCTATTTTAAGGGTCTGATTGACTTTATAGTTGGCTCTCTAGCTTCCTAAGGGTAATGAAAACTTGTGGAGAACAAATAGTTTATGCAGCAGTGAAAAAGAGCAGAAACCCTCTTGAATAAAAGGTTCAGTTGCTGTGGCATGCACTGTGACACTTTGGGCGACACTTGGATGAAAATGATAGACTCCCTCTTAACACTGAGGGACCGTAGGAAAGGCTGGTGAGAAA
The DNA here is from genome assembly GCF_000690775.1 of Eurypyga helias. Lineage (NCBI taxonomy): Eukaryota > Metazoa > Chordata > Aves > Eurypygiformes > Eurypygidae > Eurypyga > Eurypyga helias. Next base: position 29,532 of record NW_010250662.1, on the reverse strand, counting down.
ATTTGCAAATCAAACTATGAAAAATCAGTGTGAGGCCTCTCCAGACAGACACTGACCATCTCTCATAGTTTGCAGAGTCTCCTAGGTAGAATTTCCAAGCATTTTAGATTTTTCTAGCATGTTTTTCATTTGGTTAGGCCTGTTTGCTCACTCACTGTAGTCTAATACATGTTACACAACGGAAGGCATGTCCAACAAGCCTACCATCTACTTTGTCGACCAGCAGTGTTGCCCACAGCTTCTGAAACAGCCATCTCAATGCAGTTAATTCTCAGCTGGCAAGATCCATTGGCATTATGAGATGATAGAAATGGGGATGGGAGATACTTCTGTCGGCTCTCTTTCCTAGCTTATAGCCTTTGGGGAGACTGACATTCATGAAGGTTGTCCTTTGGCTACAGTTGTTCGTTGGAAGAACAGGAGACCCCAACACAGAGGCTCTTCTAGATTAAACAGGAGTCAGTTTGCATCCAGGGTAGCCAGTACCAGGCTTAATATACCCTCATTCCCTATCCCCAGGCCCAGCTGCTGCATTTTCTGCCTGCACTGGCCTCACAGGTGGTCTAGGGCTGTGGGAGGAACAGCTTGGGGAGTGGGGTCTGTTCACTCATGGACATACAAGTGTTATGCTGAAGGGAAGGTGCTAGACTGGAAATGAGCAGTAGGGAGAGTCTGGGAGAGGGTAATGTTTGTGAAGGAAACACTTGTGAAGTTACACCTTTATTTCTGCAGATTTACAATTCTTACATCCTTTGGAAAGGTGGGTGCACGTTGGGTGCCAAGTGGAAACTTGAACTGGTAGTATTTGGTGCTCATCTTTGAATTCCTTTGGATAATTTTAAGTGAACATGAACGCAAGCAAGGCAATGGATAATCAGGCTCCTCATGTAGGTAGGTATGTATCTTCCACCTTAGAAGTCTAGCAAACAAATTGTGTGATGTGGTTGCTTTGAAGGTATTTTATTTTGCTTTTTAGCTGGTTCTCTGGAAAAAAAGGGAGTAGTGCCAGGCCTTCTCAAATGGAAAATGAAGATACGCCATTCTTATTTTGGGATACTTCTTGGTGGAAGGGATAAAAAGAAAAGTCTTCAAGGAGGTGCAAATAAGAATGAGCAGATGAAAGAAAGACTAATTTCTGGTTAAAGCTTTAAGTCAATATTGTTTATAAAAAGACATTTCTGTTTAAATTTTTAGATGTAATATTGCAATGTGAGCTTTCTCATGTCTACCTGAGAAGAAAATTAATATCCATATTTATTTTTGGTAGTTTAGCATTTGAGATAGATGATTAATTTTAATTTTTACGTAGGATTTTGGCACTCTCAGATTAAAGATTTATTTTTTACTCTTCACCTTCCTCAAAATTATTTTCAAAAGATCTTCAGTTGGTTTGTGCTTGTTCCCCTCTCTCTGGTGGATTTGTTGGTTTTTTTTTTTTTTCCTTCTCTGAGATTTCAACTTCCAGTTTTTATATCTTTTTTAAGTGAGAGACCATCTCAGCTTTTGCTATCATCATCTCCTCCATGTTACCATTGCAGCAACATCACCAGTGGTTGTCAAATTTTATTTTCATGATTGCCGTTACTGTGATTCTGGATATATGACATGTGAACTTTTTCATATTACTTGTTTACTACATTCCTCTCTAATCATACTAGTCCCCAAATTATGAGTAACACTAGCACGTCAGGTAAGTCAAATCACAATCAACAAGTCTGGATAAATATTTCTCTTAACTCTTCCCAGCAGACACACTCTTTTGTGAAGAACATCAGCCTGTGTTGTTTGTACCTTCAAAGGAATTATGTAGGTAAACCTGGGCGGTGTGTAACAAAGGTTTTACTTCAAAAAGACAGCAGCAGGATGTGGAGAATCAGGACCCCACCTCCAGGCAAAAGAATCCCTCTTGGCCCAGGAATTAAAGATGCTGTTGGTAAGATGAGTCTTGATTCCTGTATTTGGCTACTGAAATGGTCCTTCTCTGTGTTTTGGGACCCAGGCCAGACCCCATCCTGATATGCCCTGTTCTGTTCCTCCAGAGTTTCTGACCAAGTTTAGCAACATCTCTGCCTGCAATTAACATGAGCTTTGGCCTAATGCTTGTATATGATCACCATGAGCATCTACTACAGTAAATATTTCATTAATATGACTTTTTCTGCTTTTCAATCTAGGCTCTATATATTTTATTTCACATCTTGAAATAATAATTTAGTGTCATCTACTGCAAGTTTCAACCACTGATCTCAAAGCAATTGTCATACTTCAGAAAATGTGTGCCAATTCCTACGGTCCTCTGACTGCATCTTCAGTGAAATCTCAGAATGGATTCATTTGGGTTTTCCTTGAGAAAGGCATGAGTAGGAGTTCAGTCTGTCAGAGTCGGGACTGTGCCAGCCAAAGACAGAAGTGAGTCACCTTTGAGGAAAGGGCAAGGGCTGCGAGCACAGTGGCAGGGATGAGACGGGAGAGTGGAAGCTTTATAAAGATCTCTCAGGTATGGCATAACATTCTCCAGCTCAGCGTGAGAATAGGGTGCCTGTCTTAAACGGAGGAGGACTTCTCTCTATCTACAGAGATGCCATCTGGGATTTCCCCTGGCCCAAAACAGTCAGCAACTTGGATCAGTGGCTGCCTGAAAGTCTGTCCTCACAACAGGCAGCTGTTTCCTGACCACATCGTGTGTGGAATGACTGCTCGTGCCTTGGTACAAATGTGTTCCTATGGCATGTGAGACAGTACAAATTCTCTAAATCCTGAGTAGATGGGAACTGAGGCAATTATATGAAGTTCCACATGTTGTAAAAATAGTACTGCTTAAACGCATTTAGTATTATTAGTCTGGATTTCCAAGAAGAAGAAATACTGCTCTGAATGTAAGATCACTTTATGTTTTTAGCCTCTTAAATCCATCTTCTTGTTACAAATTTCCTGATTTTTTTTTTTAAACCTCTGTTTCTACATAGGACTGAACAGTCTGTTGTGGATATTTCTGTTAATGTTAATACATATATTTCTTGGTCAAGGCAGTCAGTACCTATCCAATTGCATATCTTTAACCGTCTCACTAAAAATGGAGCTTAAAAGCAATGTAAAAAAGGATATTTCTGTGCATAGGGGGATGTGAGTGAGAATGTAGCTCTTTTCTCAAGCCGTGGTAATTTACATGCAGTAACATCATAAACCTGTCTCAATGTGGGAGGCTCCATGAGCATAGCATGAATCTGTCAAATTCCAGCCTCTCTTGGCGCCAGTTCAAAATCTAGAGATGGAAAAAAAGAATCCTAAAAACAACATCTCCCAGATATCTAAATTAGACACCACACAGTGCAGCGATAAGCATTTCATGAGGATATTAACAGGCATTTGTTTTTTTCTTTGGCTGTGTTTCACTTCCTACAGGTTTTTCTCTGTTTATAAACCTGTCCACTTTACCTGCAATGCCTCCACATCAGTACTGTTACCTGCAGACTGGTGACTCCTCATAGGACTGACTCCAGAAAGAAACAATAAATTGCAGCAAAACTTTTATCTATTCATTTGGTCAAATACAATTTGCTGAGACTTTGAAAATCTACATCTGTTCTGTATACAATTTGTATTGCCATTTGTTACACAGATGTGTAACAAGACAAATACCTGTCCAGGCTTACATGTGATTCAGAAATGCATATGTGAATCATGCTGGTGGAAGGAGGTGAAGGAAAAGACAATAAATCAGCCTACAAATGGTTTCACTTGGAAAGGTCTAACAGAACAGGGTTATTTTTATCCTAGGATGCTTTTAATTTGAATCAAAAATGCTTTACCACATGTTCTGCCAGGAGTTCAAAAGGATTGGTAACAAACATTTAATCTTTTTTATTCTGGGATTGGCACTAAGCCCTCATCAAAAAGCGTATGCAGTCAAACAGCTTATCTCCACTGAGCTGTTTCCCTTAATGTGTTCCTAATTATAATCCTATATATTGCTCACTGTGGCCGATTGAACAATATGGCAGTAATTTCTTTACAGGCCTTGCTGTTCTTTGAACTGCAAGTACAGAGGGTTAGAACGGAACCAGATCAATGGGATTTGAGTGTAGGGGAATCCAGCCAGATGCAATCTCTGGAGAATGCATTTCCAGCTGTTCTCCAGAAAGGGACTGGAGCAGACAGCTGGCAACTGTGCAGCCCCTTTCATGCAACCCCATGGATCGGTGCTACAAGGTGTAGTCATTCTTATCTTTACTGCATTCTGTACCTCTGGGGAGAGACTCCCCCAAATTCCACACCAAGGGTGTTTTTTTAACAACAGGGATTGGAATAATAGCCTGCGCACACATTCTTCCTGAGATTTCATTAGACTACTAAAAAGTTTCTGAAGGAATATTTGAATCCAACTTGGGCAAATGTTTCCAGAAGCTGAAAGCTGTAATATAAAGCTGAGAGGAAGCGGAAGTATTTGTGCTATGGTTATAGCTATGTTTGTTTGTGGAGGGTTTTGGAATACATAAGGTCTGAAAAGCTAAGGCTTTTATTCTTAAAGTGCCTGTAGCCTTAGCAATTGCAAACCTCTCTGGCTCCTTTTCCCTCTAGGAACACCTGGTTCGTGAAGAACACGTATAGCTGCAACATGACAGATACCAACTAAATTAAAATGGTTATAACTGAAGTTATGTTTATGCCCAAACAATTGTTTGTGTTTGCCAGCTTCCACTTAGCTCTGATGAAGTAATAGATAACAGGGAGAAACAAGCATCTGACTAAGGATTTGGTACTCTGGTGCTTTTGGTAAAGTTTCCCATTGCGGGTCATATTAATTCATTCCTGATCTGTCTATTCGCTTCCTTTAATGTGATGTTTTCCCATTACCCACACACTCCTCACGTAAGGAGTGCCCAAGCAAAACAGAGCATAGTGCTTAATCTTTAAAACAAAGAAGATCGGAGAGGCAAACTCCTCAGACTATCCCTGCATAATTTGCAAACTGTATAAGTCTGGGGCTATGGATCAGTTTTAGGGGAAAAAGGGGGCAGTGCACAAAGCGCTTTTAGTCACCTGCCAATTCCTCCGGAAGGGTTTTGCGCCAAGTACTGCCTGCCACAATAGCCCCAGGCCTGGAAATTGGGAAGTGGTATACTTCATATGGGTAAGTTGCTGGTGTTAGAGGGACTGAAAGGCACATGAACTCATTTTTACCACCCTCACAACATCCAGATACAAAGAATTGTTTTTTAACCTCTCACATGTTGGCAGGTTTATTTACTGAAGCTGTGCAGGGGCATGTGGAAGCACTATTAGAGACGCAGCTGCCAGAGCTGCTGGCACTCCACCTGTGCATTGTGAAATGGGGCTACACACCCACCGGCACCAACAGCCACGACGAGGAGTAGGCACTGGCCAGCACCGCGGAGGATGGAGGTGGATACAGGTCCCTGCTGAAAGTCCTTTTGATCCATATCCCACTGGAGCCACTAGGAAGACATCTCGTGGTCGCAGCAGGCTTTGGACCTCCTCCTGCCTGTGTAATATCTCCACATCCACTGACACACAGCAAATTGCTTAGAGACTGTTCTGAACTTCTGACTTGAAGGTTTCATAAAATGGATTTATTCTGTAGCTAGGTCTATGCGCCTTTGCCAAACAGTGCTAAGAGTTTCACAGCACCCTACTACGCACTGTTTTAAAGGTCTAGTGCTTGTTAAGTCAACATGCAGGATAATATCACTTGAAAACCAGCATTACTTAACACTCTATTGCAAATACAAATCATCAATCAAATAATTAATCTCACTGAGGATATTCAATTGGTCTGTGAGGCAGTCTAGCCTTACTGTGGCTTCCTCAGCAATAAAGACCATTGCTTTCAGGAGGTGACTCTAGTTTTGGTGGGTTCTTTTCATTCATGTCTTGTGACTCTAATCCCTCAATTTTGGGATCATTGCCTGCCAGAATCCTTAGTTTTCTCCCTTCAGACAGGTGGAAAACATGTTGTTTGCCCATAGTCTGTAAGTGTCTAGAGTGACAAATTCTTAAGACTGCAAGACATCTCACTGGCATTACTTCTCTTCATGTTCATTTTTCCCACTGATCACAGCACTATTGTCACAAAGTGTGTTCAGGTACCAAATCATATTTTATGATACAGGATATGTGGCTTTTGCCGTGATTGTCTTTTGTGTACTGTCAAGTCACCAGTGACCCTGTTTCAATTTCAAATAGAGACTGCACAATTTCAAATAAAAAGTCAGATAACCAATTTCTTGCTAAATATTCATCCCATTACTTTCGTTGAGTCCTCTAGAAAATGTGCCTGTGACTCTCATATTGTTCTGCAAATTGGCCATTTGTAACTGAAAGACTATTTCCTGTGGGGTGAGTATTAACCAAGACCAAAGCCACCCCTATTTGAGCAGATGAATAATTTTTCTTTGTTAGAATCTGTGATGAATAAAACACACTTTGCCAGTTTCAGCCACGCTGTTATATGAAGACCAAGCCAATAGCCCGCTTGCAAGATCTTCTAAGAAATTAGTGCTGCTCCTCATGTCATTATATTTCAGGATCAGGGTCCCTTTTTCTTAATTTCTCATATCTGTTTAATATCTTTGCACTGTAGCATTCCCAAATAGTCCGTTTAGGCTGTTAGACTAAGAGAGTTTACATAAATAGTAATTTCAAAGAATTTTGTAACAGTTTCACATCTATTAAGACGTCTGCTACGTCTTGATGGTCTCAACTTTGTTGTGACCTTCCTGAACACTTTTCCCACTTTACTGTCTCACCCACATATATTATTGTCTTCACATAGAAGCTACGTTTTCCCTTGTTGAGATTTATCCCAGCTCCTCCATCTTTTTCCAAAGCTTCTGGTTATGTTGTACAGCTTTTTTCTTCCCATAGTTAAACATCTTTATAATATTTTGTATCCCCCATACCAATGAAAACTGTTACATTTTGCAGTCAAACCCCTCAGGGGCTGGAAACAACCCAAATGGTAGTCTGCAGAAACAATATTTCTCAAAAGGACTGTTGAGTGTGAACAAATATCTTCTGTTTTTCTTAGGGCATCCCGTTGAAAGCTATTTGGCATTTTCCATGTTCCCCAATATGCCTCCTCTCATAGGTAGAGGAAAATTGTCCCATTTTATATATCTAATCCTTCAGATCTAAATAGAGGCAGAGACTTGTCTCTTTTTTAGTCTAAAAGCCTAGCAAAAGTATACACTGTAGAGCTGCTTTTTTGTTTCATGAATCCCAGAGCAATAAACAATGTAGTCTGTCTTAGGCTAAGAGGATCTTTCCTCTGCATACGAGTTGTTGAATTTCTGTCTCTTTCAGCTCTATCCCCAGTTCTGCTGGGAATTTTCCCCACTCCTACTCACCTTTCTTCCAGTGGTTTAAAACCTCCCACTGAAGTCTCAATGTCCACCGTCAGTAAATTTTATTCTAGAGAGCTTCTGCCACCTGTCAGACTTCAACTGTTTTGTTAATAATGATTTCTAGATTCTTCATATGGATTTTTCCTCCTACACACCTCCCTCCACACACGAACACAACTCTCCCCCATTTCCCCCACCCCCATCCTTCCAGGTTCCTGCAACCTGTTTTCTATCAGGGAGTTGCCTGTTAATATTGCAAGATTTTTAGCCTCAGATCAGTCACGAATTGCTATGTTGGTTTTGCCCTCCTCCTGCATCATCTCTTAGGTAAGATTCATGTTTCCGTGAATCTTAAATTTCTTATTACCCTTTCATGACTAGACTTAGTTGACTGAAATCTATTAAAACTACCAAGTGCTTCAGAAACAGCTGTTGTAAAAATAGGCTGGTTTTTAAATTTGTCTTGACTGTTACTCGTATCTCATACACACAGGATGAGTGATCTGTTCCAACTTGATCCAGCTACATTCCAATTTTCCAGACAGTTACAGGTTTGACAGAGGTTCTGACTGCTGCACTGTTCCAACATTCACATGGTAGATTTTGATAATTCCTTATTGCTTCAACATATGATAACCATATGATAATTAGTGACCAGATTTACAAAGGATGTAGCATTTAACTCAAGCACCAGTCAAACAAAAATTTCCATTTGCAGCTTATGCGACTTTTAGTTTCACTATTTTATGTGTAGGCAGATAAGTCACATTTAGGTACAACCCTTTTTGTTACATGTTACCATTAAAAAAATTGTACAACATGTTCAACAATTGTATTGAATAGACAAGTCAGAGCATCAGTCTTCCATCCCAAGTAGAGAGGGACTAATTTTCCATTAAAGACTCACTAAATTTTTAAAAGCATGACAAGCATGACCAGCAAGGATGAGAACTCACAACTCCCCTAGTAGAGGATTATTCTAATCACAGAACAACACATTAACAAGATGTCTCTTTATTTTCTCTTTGACCTATAAATATTGAATTCTTCTTTGAACATAACTTTGCAAGGAAGAATGTATTGTGGCCTTATCCTGGCTTACCGTAGCCTTTGTTGCAGTGGCTAAGACCATCTCTAGGAAAGAAAAAGCAGGAAGTTTTGAATCCCCTCAGGTAGAATTTTATTCCTGTTTGCTCATTTCCCAGATAAACGCTTTAACTGCTGGTGACCACCTCCTCTTTCTGCTGTTTTCATATTTGTTAGGTGATTTCATGGCATACTGCAGACCTTGTCTGTCTCCTCTCACATTTCCTAATGAGGTGGCTTGAAAGTAAAAAAACCGTTCATTTAGATTAGATTCAGTTCAGGATTAGGCTGGATTCATCCCACTAAACTTAGGAATTTAACTGTGGAGGCTAGTTTGCCCTAAACTCCATCTATATTCAATAAATCTCCCCATAGAGAGAGTAGGATGACAAGGCTCCTATTTTAGGTATGTCTCAGCTGAGTGGTTGAAGCTAGGTGTGGAAATCCAGGCCTGAGGGGTGTCCTTTAAGGCCCTAGTTCAGTATTGAACTTAAGCACTTGCTTAAATACACTTTGGAAAAACAAGTAAGCACATGCTTGCAGTTAAGCACCTACAACTTAGGCATATAATCCTGCAATAAATCATCTTTTTCATGACTATTGACTGTGACATATTTTTTTAAAAGAGAAATGACTCCTGCACTTCTATTTTTCTGAAGTGATTTTAAACCTCCCTATGGTAATAAAATATTTCCTACTAAGCTAAACCTTATTAACTTTCTCAGATTTCGATGTTGTATTTCCATCCTGTCTTTCTGGTTTGGAAAATTCCTGAAGTTTACAATTCCATTCACTTTAGTTTGGAAAATTCCTGAAGTTTACAATTCCATTCACTTTAGTTTGGAAACCTGACATTATACATTGTATTCAGATTGCTGGTTATATTTGAAAAGATAAGATGTTTGTACTTGAAAAGATAAACTATAACAGAATGATTATAGAAATTGCAACAATATGAGAAACTGTTCCACTTTCTGCTTTTACAGATTGGGAAACCCAGCCTATCAATAGAAGCGTATTAAGTATTTGGGTTTTTTTGATCTTTCAGTGGAAATACTCAGGCATCTTGTTAGTTAACACCTAGGAAAATCCAAGTTATTTGGCTAACGGAAGTCTAGCAGTCATTTTTGGGATTCTCTGAAATAGCCAATCTGATTTTTCTAAACAAAATATGTACAATAACTGCAGAGATTACAGCATGTTTATAAAATGTAACACGAGGTCGGGTCCCACCTATTCCCCAAATATAGAGATTGAATATGCACCAACTAAGCCAAAACAAAAGCTCCACTTCAGGTATTGGAAAAGCAGATGAAGTCACAGGGCAGTCTTGGCCCTCTTGACTCCAAAGGGTCAGAATTTCAACCTCCATCACACTCATAATGGGGAGCTTGCAGCAAGACAAAACTGTGTGTTATATTTCCCCATCCCTCCAGGTCAGAAACTTGAGGAGCCTCTCTCCAGGGGTCTAGATGCACCTTTTTTCCGGGTGTGCTCTCTGTTTCCTAGGGTCCCTTTTATGGACTCCCGCTCTGTTAAAAATGCGGCATGGTTCCTCCTTGTCTTTCCTCATCCCACAGTGAGGCTCCTTCCACTCTGTATTAACATCTCTGTAAAGAGCTCCTCCAAGTCCTTTTTCCAAGCCAACTTAGACATTTTTGTTTGTAAAGAGAGACCAAAGTATTTCCCTAAGGAGGGAAATATTTAAGTGAATGTCTTCTTTGGCAGTATGACCAATATTTCGGTTATGGGAGAAACCAAACGATATTAGATACCTATCTGATACACAACCATTGACCCTGAAACCATTTTGTGTATGAAGATGATTACGTTTTAACCTGTATTGTGTCCAGAGATGGTCCACTGAAGTTGTCATGTTCATCTTGATGAAAATGTAACTAAATAAGATCAAAATGAAACAGCTGAAGCAGAGGGTTTTATAACTGGCGCCAAAACAAATCTGTGGGACCAGATTTTTTCCACCTAGATTGTTTCAGTCTAAACAGACTGAAAAGTTTTCCCCCTAGTAAGAGAGAAGCCATTAAATAAGCAATTTTAATAGCTCAGTCACCCCCAATTTATTTGGTGTCCCTTTGAGATTATCGAGTGAAACAAAAATAGTACCTATAGAAAGTAATGAATACAGAACATACTTTCACACTTTCCAGACTTTCTCGTCATGCTGCTCAACCTCATTTCCTTATTTTTAATGATAAATAAATTAACATTAATTTTCAGTGTTCACAGCACGCCATATACATCAGCTAAAATAGAGAAAGAAAAATGGTTAGTAAATTCTTTTTAATGGAATGCAACATGTGCTGCCCCTTCTGTGAACTCACCACTCATTCAGGAAATTGATTTGTCAAGATGTAAAATAAAAATGCATCATTTCATCACATTTTTAGAAAATATGAGTCAAATCTTACAAGATGCAGAGAAGGCTCAGGTCCCTTAAAGCTTTTCGATGGAAACACTTAGCACCTCACAGTAACAGGCTGATTTTATATGTCGTTTTAATGATCCCTTTAATAGTTCGTTCTGGAACTAGCAACACTGAGCATTGCAGTGCCTACTGCCCTTGTTGGGCCTGGCTCCGAGCCAGCTTTATGCTTTGCAGCTTATTTGTACCCAACAATCTCACCTTAAAAGATATTTGTTTTCCCCAGGATGCAGGTGTTGTTATAGCTGCATTGTAGGTAGGATTCCTGGATCAGGTTGTAAATCAGGGCATGGTGCTGACTGGGGAACAGAGTCCAGGCCTTGGGGCAGATCTAAGCTCCCCTCCTCGTCTGCAGTGATCTTGTGCAGCCCAAGAGTGGTCTAAGAAAAGTAGCTTGTACAGGCACTATAACATCTGGAAAACTTTGCTAATATTGATTTCATACAAGAGGGGTAGATATATCAGGCAAGACTTTCAACACCTTGACACAAGTTTTATACCAGTGCAACTGGGCTTTGCTGAAACTTTGCTGGCTTAAAACTGATACTGTACAACAGACAATATGGCTCATTGCTACTGCTACTTTTCTTTTGCAATATGAGAAACAATTATTGTATTTGCAACATTTTAGAATATGATCAGTCATGACAGAATCATTCATGGACCCCTGACCCATCTGGTACTACTGTAACCTCCAAGGACACAGCGTGTACCATCCCATTATTATTCTCCAGTCAATCATCTCTGAAAATGTATGAGAACCATTCTCTGGTTATGTGATCATATCTTTGATTTCTATTTGATATTCTGCATCTTGAACTGGCTCCCTGTTGAAGTTTCTTCAATGACTTCCATCAATTCCTTCTGCTAAATGTAAAGCTTTTGTGCTCATAATTTTCTTCTGCAGTACTATGACAAAAACCCTTCTCTTTTTTAAATCTTCATCATCTTCATCCTCATCTGTTTGTACATCTTTCTCCTGTGATACCTGAACAGCTGCCAGATGCTGGAGTCCTATCGACTACTTCATTTATCCATTTATCCATTCATTATTTTTCTGGAATTAATTTAAGTTAGTAAATGTCTGCAAGCCAGCAATTACACCTGATAACATCTTCAGCAAAGTGTCAGAAAAGATCAGGTGTAGTAAATGTGGCATTGGAAGAATCCCTAGGAATTTCAGAACAAATCCTTACCTGATCCTTTTCTTTGGCCATTGTTTAAGTAGGACGACATACCTTGTCTTGGAATGGTGAGGAAAATAATGGATATTTTGGTCTGCAGCTGCTGTTCTCTCTAGCTGCAGATCTTGACCAGCTACTGCAACCCTCTGGGTTCCTGGCATGCACACACTTGCCGCAAGGTCAAGAAAACTCCAATTCCAGAAACCCAGAGATACTGAGAATGATTTTTTGAGCTTGCATACTGAGTGTCTTTCATCAAAACTGTATTTAGCTGAAAACTGCTAACCTTTTCTAGGTATAAGCAAGCAGAGTACCACTTTATCTGATGGATTAGGAAACATGAATGTTGCTATTTTTATGTAGGATGTGATCAATTTCTTGTGTGATTCAGCACAATGAGGAAGTGAAAATTAAGTGAATAACTCCAGGAAAATCCTGTGATATTCACTCTGATTTAACACAAGATGGCTAGCTCTTGTCCATTCAAGGAAAATTATCTGAGTTAGGTCTGAGTAAAACCTGAGTAAGGTCCTCAGGACTTTGTACACAGTAACTCAGAATTTCCTTTCTATTATTAGCCTGATGATTTCGGGGAAAGTAGCAAGCAGAGACAGGGTGTGTTCTGTAGGATAGTCATGTAATTTTGAGATCAAAGACGGTTAGGAATTTTTAAAACTAAGTTTTCCATGCCTGTGGATTGCATGTTAGATTCAGAACTTCTGAGTGATTTTTGTGTAAGTTGCCAGGTACCCGGATGAATATGTAAGACAAGACTTGAAAATATGAATTTGCCTTTTTAGTTTCTTTATTCATAGTTCTCTGCAACAGATAAGTAAAATGATACCGAGAAGCTTAAAAGGCAAAATGGAAAAGGAAAGGGTCTGGCACAGGGTGCAAAAGTGGAACTACAAGAATATTTCAGAGACATCTACATCTTGTACATACATAGCCCCTCAACTATTAGTCAATGAGGAATGTGCAGCAAGAGTTGACAGGTAATGTTTTATTTCAAAGTAGGTAGTGGCTGGCACAGTGCATTCAGTACATGGGATGGTGATGGCTGTGGTGTGACTTGCACTGTTAGAACAAGGCTGTGGTGTGGCGTTTGGCCAGTGGTTGAAGTGAAAACTGAAAAGCGACAACAGTACCCTGCCAAAATCTGGTGTTGTCCCACAGGATTTTCGTTTTATTCCAAAGATCATAACATACCTTATTCAGCCAAATCTGCTTCAAGAAATTCCCGTTCAAGGAAAAACTTCTTGACAGAATAAGTGCTATGCTGATTTTTTTAAAATGAATTTTCTTTATACAGAAATAAGCTCGTAATGTCTGTGTGCAAGAAAGTAAAATCCTGTGAAAAATGTGGCAGAGTAAATGGATAAATCTTGTAGCTCAGCAGTTTGTGTCAGTGTTTTACATAGGAGGAAATCCTCTGTGACATGTATCTGATAATGGAATCATTTCATATAAGTGTGTTTACTGTATGAGGGCTCTACTGTTTGCAGCGCCATACAATGGAGTGCGTTAGCAGCACAGCGCCAGTTTAGTACTGGGCAGTGAAGGCTGAGCCCTGCTTTCAGTTATTGCATCAGCAGGAGTTAAAGAAGCCTTGTTCTAAAAGTAAAGGCCAAAGAGGCAGGGTTGAGAACTAGCAAATACTGAAGAGTGAGGCTTTTTGCGTAAGTTGGACCAGATTCCATTTCCATTGCTGTTTTTACATGCTGACTTGTGATTCTTATTTAGAAAAACACTCTTCACAAACCGCTAGTTTTGAAAATCAGATCTATTTTTCCGTCTGTCCAGGTTCTTTCACTTCATTACCTAAGTGCCTCCATCACACTAAGTACCTAATACCTCTCATTATCTTAGTGAGTCATTTAAGGGTTGGCTATTTAATATCATTAATTCATTATGAATAAATATTAGGGCTAAAATCTACATTTGCCCTGGAAGATGGAAAACTTTTTTAATTTCTGAGGTCTAGGTTACTTAACAGCATATGAAACCACTGAAAATACTTCATAAAAACCCCTGTGAGTGAAATAAACAGCAGCTTCCAATGCGAGATAATATTTTGCCTAATAATAAACATAAATTATCATTTATTTTTAAGCAAACAGGTGCTGCTGAGCAGGTAGACTAATCTAGTTCTGAGATGGATTTCCTTCCACATTGAACTTTACTGCTCTGTAAGGGAAATGTTGCCCTCAAATGTGAGAAAGAATTCAGTCAGAGTTCCTCCTAGAAAAGAATCACATGTGCTGGAACAGGCAGGTAGGACATACCGAAGGAAGGTGACATGTATTTTTTTTCAATGCCCAGCCAGCTTTGCTAGGCATGCAAAATAGGGCAAAACAGTGATCTTGCTTTCCCATGCTGTCATTTTGATGGCTACCAGCTAATTGTATGCTATGACCAGGGAACTCTCATTGCTGGAATTTCTCTTGTAAGATCACAAGAGCACCTTTTACCTTCCCCATGACCAGAGTACCTATGCTTACACTGCCTTGGGACTCTTCTAATCTGAAGTGTATGCCAATCATTTTAACTTCTGCACTTTTTATTTGTTTAAAGTTCATGCTTACACACATTTCTGAGTGACTCTTCCATAAGACACTTCTGTCTGTACTACCTTGTAGGGTGACCCAAGCTAAAGGATGTGTCTCAGCGTGCATGGGCAGGGCATAACCACAACCAAAGTTCTGCAGCAAAGTCGTTCACCCTGTATCTGGTGATGCCTTACGGGAATGTCAGATGATCAAGCTCAGGTAAGCAAGGCGTATTCGTGCCATATTAGAAGGGCCTCATGTTAAATATTGCAAGGAATTATGGGAAATGTAGGCAGAGTAAATTTGCAAGAACATGGGTCATGCTTTGTGATAGCTCTCACCTGGACTCTTACTCTTTGCAGATATGATGTAGCTCCTTCATATTACATTTCTTTCTAATATTAATTCTCCTTTCAGTCTGAACTAGGACTGAAACCACTGAAAATGCTGCTTTAAATTAGAGACTTTGGGTGAAGAAAAGGCCAATTGCTGTTATTCAGAAAATAGATATCTAGATTGAACAGAATTTTCAAGAATTCAAGGTAGATAGAATCATATGTCTATGCTTTCTCTTCCTATATGTCCTATCACTTGTTCAGAGCAGTACCTAAAATAAAAAAAAAAAAAAAAATCTTTCCCTTTGGTCATGAGAAACACTGCAGAGCTCAGACAGTGTGGTACTGTATGGAAGCACAAGGCATGCTGCGTTCCAGCCTGAGCTCTCCTGATTCCCCTCTGACTGTGTAAATACCAGTCTTTCAGACGGGTCTGGTGCCTACCCTGTTCTTCTTCCTACCAAATCTAAGGTCCTCTCTTGATCAGGTAGGAGCAGAGGATTTCAGAAAGCATTTCATAAGAAGTATCTACACTGTGCCTCTAACAGGTACCCTTCCAGGAATGCTTCTGATCTTAACATTGCCATACCCTGCTTTCCCTTTCACTTCTCCCAGATGCTGGTTGCTTCCTTTTGCTGCACAAAGACCATTTCTCATAACTGTGTTCTTGCCTTTACTTGCAGGAACTTGCCTTGTTTTTTCTCCTTTTTTTTTTTTCTCCTTTTTTTTCCTTTTCCATTATTTCTATTACCCTAATTCTTTTTGGCTTTATTTCCTGCAAAATTCTGACCAATGGTATATCTGTCTCTCTTTGATCTCCTCATTCCCCACTCACAACACCTCTTGAAACCAACCTCAACGAAATTCGGTAAAGCATTGTTTTAAAAATATGTTTTATTCAAGCTTTGTAACCATCAGTGGGTGATTAAGGGTCAAAGACTCCAGATGGCCTCATCTCTTCCTCTCCCCTCACTGCCTCCACCCATGGAAAAGCTGTGAAGTGAACTTCACAGTATCTGCTCCAGCATGCCAGCTGGCCCCTTCACACGTGTCTTCTGTTTGGCTCATTATCACATATAGCACTTGGGTTTGTGGGTCTATCAGCTGGGAAGGAGGAAGGCAGGAAAAGAAGAGGAATACTGGGAAATTCAGATGTTACCAATGGACATGACCTCAGGTGGGTCAAGCTGTTGTAGCTGATAGGAGAGAGGCAGACACGTATCCCATCCATTTCTGCTGCTCAAGAGACAACTGTCTTCCTGTACTGAAAATGACATAATAGGTTCTTTGCCTGTCATTCAGGGCTGCTTTTAGCCATTCTGGCATTTCTTAGCTTTGATCTCAATTTTGATACATGCCCATACCACAGAGTACACCACCAGAGTGATGATTCTCACTTGATTTCTATTCATGTTGTGTGGAAGGATGTAGTTTCATTTTACCTGTCATGCTTACCACGTTTGCAGGCGAGATAAATACTCACCTGGATTCGAGAACTGAAGAAAAAAGCTGTTGAAACTCCCTCCAAACTTTGTTTGAATTCACAGGCCCAGTTTTCCCTTTCAAGTTTTATTAATGTGATGGTTTTAAAATCTGTAAAGCTACAGCTGTACAAGTCAACAGAGTTTGGCAATGCATTTTTGGTTATTATGTATGGAATAGAGATGCCAAAAATAAGTATAGTGAACCTCTGTGCCTATTATTTAATAAAAACTTTTTTATATCTGCGCAGGGGTTTTTTTTGGTATAAAGGGTAAAATTGCTGACGTATGTTTCCAGGAAAATCCCCCAGTTTTGTTTCCTAGCCAGAATCCTTTTGGACTATTTCTTTAAACCAAATCCTTTTCTTTCATGTAGATGCAGAGATTTGAAAGGAATAATACCAAACATGGACTCAGCATTTTGAGAATGCATGCAATACTCATTTTGTTGTTTAATTTCCCCAGCGTATGCATACGTGGTTACTTACCCTTTTGTCAGAAATCTCTGGGGAGTTAGGAAGTTGGCTATCTTATGATCAGGAGAATGAACCAAAGTATTGCTCCCAATAAATTACATCTGAAGTGTTTACTAGAAAATTAGTTCCTCTTGGGTACCACAGAACGCTGCAGCCTTGCTGTGCCCGTGCTATAGAAAGTAATTCAAATATTAAACATGCAGTAATCCCAATGAGGATGTGATGTGCAAAAGTGGTCTGGGAAGACGGGATGTTTTTTTCTGCTCACTGTGCCTAACAATGCCGAAATGTTTTTTCCCTGTCCATTTACTTTAACAATGTGCCATTCTGTACCTCATAAGCACTTAATTTATTCCAACTCTTTGGCCTGACCTGTAATCCCCCCTCTCCTTACCCATCTGACCCATCTGTGTTTCATTTCCCACTCATCAGCATCCAAAGAGCTAGGCCCAGGCCCTGTTTGGAGCCATTAGACAGAGATTGGCACTGTTCCCTCTTCCTGCACCACATCCTCCGCTGAAAAAAATGACCATCAGATCAGAGAACAGAGACTGCTTTGTCCCCAGCAACCAAGATCTGGAAGCACTTTCAATCATTTGCACTCTATACCCACTCAAACGCATTAATGTGATCAACATTGGGCCTGTTGTGGGCATTTTTTCCAGCAAATAGCTTGCTAACATTCCAGGCATGTACTTCCCTGAAAACAAGACCGAGACAGGGCCCTGAATATTCAATTGGAAAATCACCAAGAGCAAGAGCTTAGCTTGGCACGGCTGGTGTTGATTCTTAATAAGTGACTTCCTAAAGCTGAGGCATGGGGCTTACAGCTTCAATGACTTGTTTGAAAAATATTTTGTAGGTGCCTCATACCACTTTATTTCCTGTGGTATGCGTCATATTGTGAGCTATTCTGAGCCAGGCTGTTTAAGCACACTAACATTTTTTTCCAAGATTGCGGTGTTTAACTAAAAATGTGCTTATACAAGATGAGCTCATAGCTATTAGTGCTGATGTAGTTTTAACTACTTGGATACCAATAGCCCAAGGCCTAAAACCTGCCTGAGAAGCGGGGAAAACCTAAGCAAAAACCATCCTTCACAGTCATTTAATGCTTTTCGAAGACAAGGCAACAGAGGAAAATATTTCAAAAGGCAGACTTTGTTCCTATAGGATCTTTGCTATAGTAAATACCATTCATTCTCATTACAATGGCTGACTATTGAAAGATTTACTGATATGAACAGCTGAAGAGACTTCAGACATCCCGTTAAAACTAATTTCTTAAATGTTTTGGTCATCTGCTATGTACATTGCATCCAGCAAAAGCAACTTGCATGTAGTTCTGTAGTGCAGCTGGACAGACTAGGTACATCCTAATGTTTTATTCAGTTCAACGGCTCTTTCATTGACACCGCTACCATGACAAGGCAAGTTTGACTGTGCTGAAGGGGGTCAGCAAAGATTTTTGTCAAGGCACTCCATTGTGGAGGAGGGTGTCTGGCTGTCACAGTGCTATTGTTCAGCGATGAGCTCTTGTACGACTCCCCATTCTCCCAGCTGAGAGAAGATGGAAGCATTTTGCATGTAACACTTGAAATGTCAAGGAGTGGGATTTTTGGAGCTTACCTTGGTGCCTGAAGAGGAATACGAAAAAGTCTATGAGGTACCTTACAGAAGCCCAAGTGTCTGGTTTCATGACCCGTTTTAGAGAAACTGAACCTGCCTGGATCTTATCATGTTGTCTTAGGTATAAAGGTATATAAGCAATTAAAAGGAAGAGGCTGGATACCTGTATGGCATGTTTAGACTGTTCACTTTCAAGCCAAAAGCTGCATCCTGTACTTGAACTGCGTCTAGAGGTTCGATGTAGAAGAGGCAAAATGGAAATAATCACAGGAGAGAAAATGGAAATAATTTAGTTTGCCAAAATATGTTATGTATGGAGTAAGGTGAACAAGATAGTCAATGACTTGCAAATAATAGATATCATGACCACTTTTTTAACACAAGCTATTTAAGAGACAGGGATTAAGCTCTAGAATGGCTTATATAAAAGTACATTTGCGTGTCCGCAATTTAATTTCATCCAGACTACTTTTTTCAGTAAAAAATAACTGAGACAAGATTTACAGCTGAAAATGTCAACAGGAATATTTTACCATTTGCATCACAAATCTATTTTAAAATCTTGTTTGTGAGATGGTTTTTGTTAAAAATGTATACATATGAATGGAATTTGGACCCTTCCCTAACAAGGAATCTAGTATTTTCTTCCTGAATAACATAAAACAAAGGCTCCTATATAATTCTAGCAACTCTACTTATCCTTTTCTTTGGATTCCATGGTAATTTATGTCACTGTGTTAAAGTGGTAGCACTCTTTGACAGTGTTTAAGTGTGTATGTTTGTATAAACACATCTGGGTCTTACCTATATAGATACCTCCTAGAAGACATAAACATAGATTCTGTCAGAAATTTGCATAAACCAGTGATTATATTAATCTCCCACCCCCCAATTTTTATTAAAGAATTTCTGTCTGAAGTGCATTAAGATCTCGGTGCAGTACAGCTTCAGTTAGAGCTACCCACAAGCTCCCTGCAAAGCAAATTTCAAAGCTTCAAATCCCTTTTCTAATACATTATGCTTATTACAAATTGTTTTGTGCTATAGAAAATAAGCTTCTCAATTTAGTAAAGTAATGGGAAGAGAATGCGTGCAACAGAATGTCATAATAAGGAACTCTGAGATCAATCACAGTATTTCAGGGCAAATCTAGTAATGCTAGTAGCGTCTGCTGCAGTGGTGCTGAAGTTCTAACCTCGTGATGTTTGAGCTGATTTGAGTTTTCCCCTTATTTGGCCCCATAACAGAGCTTTAATGTTTAACATGGGCATAAATTCACTGTAGCCCTCAAGTGAAGACTATATTTGAGAACTGAATAGAATGCTTGAATTTACTCTCCAGATTTTTCTTCCATGATCAAGTAAAGTTCCATGTAACTTTCCTTCCCAGCGTAGTGCACACAAAATCTCAGGAAACAGCAGGGCTTAATTAGGACCCTGGTTTATAGTTTCACCTGAAAAAATACATTTTAAAAATCATATATGTTTGGCTGTGCAGATTTTTTAGTCAATAAATTCTTGCTAATTAATCACATTAATGGCACTCCTTAAAAGTTGAAACAAAATCACAAAGCAAACCAAATACCCCATAAATATCATGTATAAAGAACCATTCACCAATGCATAAACTGCATGTCTAAAAACATTTACAAATATTTATTCCCTTCTTCTTTTTCTTTTTCTTTTTCTTTTTCTTTTTTTTTCTTTTTCTTTTTCTTTTTCTTTTTATCTTTCTTTTTCTTTTTCTTTTTCTTTTTCTTCTATATCTTTTTCTCACTTTTCTTTCTTTCTTTCTTTCTTTCTTTCTTTCTTTCTTTCTTTCTTTCTTTCTTTCTTTTTCTTTCTTTCTTTCTTTCTTTCTTTTTCTTTCTTTCTTTCTTTCTTTCTTTTTCTTTCTTTCTTTCTTTCTTTCTTTTTCTTTCTTTCTTTCTTTCTTTCTTTTTCTTTCTTTCTTTCTTTCTTTCTTTTTCTTTCTTTCTTTCTTTCTTTCTTTTTCTTTCTTTCTTTCTTTCTTTCTTTCTTTCTTTCTTTCTTTCTTTCTTTCTTTCTTTCTTTCTTTCTTTCTTTCTTTCTTTCTTTCTTTCTTTCTTTCTTTCTTTCTTTCTTTCTTTCTTTCTTTCTCTCTCTCTCTTTCTCTCTCTCTTTCTCTCTCTCTTTCTCTCTCTCTCTCTCTCTTTCTCCCTTTCTCTCTTTCTCTCTCTATTACAGGCATAATGCCAAAAAGACAGCTGCTCTCAGAGGTAAGAGTGCAGTAGATAAAGCCAAACACTTTTTTAATTTTTGTAAAATAGGTGGGATTCAATTAGATGATGTTAACACTTTTCCCCTTCTAACTTGACTTTAAATGCCTGTTTTAGAATTTTAAACACAAGTGGCTGCAGCTACTCTCCCCTAGACAAAAAGTATAATGTAAAGAGAAGTCCTATTCAATCACTGTTTTGTCCCAGGATGCTGAAAGCAGTAATCCTCAGTGCAAACGTTGGCACTGCATGCTACATTATGATCTGTGACTGTCTGATGGAGAGCTGATGACACAAAAGCAGGATTATATTGAGCCAAACTTATACTGTAAAAAATAAACAAACAAACAGAAACAGTCTGGGTTTGCTGGATTATCACTTTGACAGAGCTACTTGTTTAAAAACATCAGTGAAAAACCACAAAAACTTAACATCACAGGAACTTATGTACTGGCAGACTCTTAAATCAAGGAATATGTATTTTTTTGTCAAACTCTTTTGGATGAAGCATGGGTGACAGTAAATACAACTTGTCATTCCTTCCCTTAGTAAGGAGAAAATGATTCTTACAGTAGATTATTCTCCCATTTCCTTTGGTTTCAGTGAAAAGACAGTTTCTTCTTTGTGTACAGATGTTGTTCTTTGAGAGAGGCCTGAGGGACTAACAGTGCCTTTCACCTTAGGTTATTTGTGCACATAGAGCATATACTATTGTTATGTACAAGTAAATTCACCCCTATTTTCATTTTTATATTTAAAGGATTTTTATTGCTTTCCTAATACCAGAGATTGGCATATGAAAATGTCTCTATGCCTTTTTTTAAATGGTAAAATTCAGAAAATTATGTCTAATCTTGAAAACAAGTAAGAAATCAGTCATTTTGGATGTCTGTGATACTCTGAGGTATCCTCCATTTTTCACAGTTATTTCTGGATCATTGTAGCTGTTTAAAATATCCAGTGTTCTCCTCAGCATTTCTGTGTACTCTCTAAGCGTTACCACTTTCCTGATGACAGCCTGGCCTCAGGAAACCTGCAAAATGTTCGTGGCAAGGGGTCCTACTGCGATCTCATAGAATGATACCTTTTTCTGCTTATGTATAGAGAACATATTAGACATGACCTTATCATACAAAGTCATCACACAAAGACAATTCCTTTTCTATTACATTTATTATTATTGTTTAACTTTTTTTATAATTGTTCACATTTTTTTTAACTCACTTGAGTATTCATTTCAGTGGTACAGGCTTGAGTGCCTCAACTTCTGACAATCAGAATGTGCCTGTTGGATATCCAAGATATACCAAAATCATTTGAATTTCACTGACTTTGATAATGCTGTTCCTGCAGGCAGAGCACTGCTTTTCCAAAAAAAAAAAAAAAAAGAGAGAGTTAAGTGCAATAAATTGGCCTCACTGCAGTTTGATGGTTCTGATGTGGATAAATGTGGCTCTGCTGCCAGCACAGAGAGGGTAACAGTGCATGGGGTTGCAGAGCAGCATAGTCTGAGTACAGCTACGGGTATTTACTGGGCAGTCTGGGAACAATGCTGAACTGACTGAAATCTGAATCACACCTGGGTCTGTGGCAGCACCTGTCAACATGATAGTTTTGATACGTTTGTGATATGGGACTTAATCACAGTTTGTCTCTACAGCTGATTGCTCAAGATTTTAATGTGTATCAAAACTTTCTGCTGTTCTTATTTTACCAAACTTTGTCTTTCACACATCTGTTAAAAATGGGTCAGAACTCAGGACATGAGGCAAAACTCGAGACTGAAGTGGAACAGAGGTCTGTCTGGTCAAACACAGTAGTCTGCACATGGTGATCTATCAGAGAAGTGGGAAAGTAGGGTAATCTGTGCTAGGAGAGAAGTCGTTGTAAATGGTAGAAACCCTTAAGAGACAGGGTTGGTTGGACTGTGAAGTTGTTCAGTTCATCTGGGTATACTAATGGAACATAGTTCCTCTTTTTTTGATTGCCAACACATGCAATATGAATATTACTTAAGCCATGTCGACATGAGTATAGTCTTTCCATTTTCTTCCTCAGTGTCTCTGTGCCCTTCTGAATGAGATACTGAGATCAATTAACCAACACACCTATATACTGTCCTTTCTCTAGTGGTTTTGGGAGACACAGAGATCACACTTTCTATTGCTTCAACTTCACATAGAAGGCACTCGGATTCTAGATAATGTATAACTGGAAATGCATAATCTGAAGAGAAATACTGCCTGTGCTCATGTTTCTCAAAAATCCTTTTTATTTTGCATCATGGTAGATACATCAGCAAGACTGAGCAGAGATATTTTAGTGCCTGGACACCTTTCCCTTATACGTCCTCAGACAGACAGGCAGGATAGAGCATCAGTAAAAGGAACAGCTTTCCTCAGTCCCAGCTTGACGACAGCCAGGCCAAGGACTTCTCTCCTGGGAAAGATCAAGCACAGCCACGCTAGTGGTCCCCAAAGTCACACGTTTGATGACTTCTAGAGGCAGCCACAACAGGTTGGGCACAGCTCTCTTTCCATCCTTGCTAGGGTTCTACACCTCAGTATTTCTACCGGCCCTCTGCCATGTGACATCCGTATTGAGTTTTAAAAAAAAAAGTAGAAGTGGAAACGTGAGAAAAACTGAGCAGACATTGCCATTCCTGAAGCAAATAAGCATGGAATTTGCTTTTGTTTTTATTTTGTTGTCAGACTTTCCATCTCAGTGTTCTCTTTTATGACACCAGGTCTTTTGTTACTCAGTTCATTGGAGTGGGCACCTTTATAGAAAGAGAGTAGTGCTAATTATTTTATCTCATACGAATGGATGCATGTGATTATTTTAATAATAGTCATGAATACTTCGTTGCCTAAGAATGACATTAAAATGGTAGCATGTGAACTTATCCTGAATAAATGTCTTATTTTCTGTTACCAAATTTTTTTGTTTTGCTCTTGTCTTTAAGTTGTGTTATAGCAAGAGTTGCTTTTGATTTGGTAGCACTAATCAGGTTGTTAAAATACTGGGTGTTGAGGACTGATAGGGTGTGACTCGGCCAGGAAATATGATCTTCTGTGGCTTGACTGTACCCCAAAGCCTCTGATTGTCTCAGGTTTTTGCAGAGCTTAGGGAAACTGAATTACACTGGTGAGATGCCACAAGATATCATAATGCAAAACCAAGAGGAATTATCAAAGATTATGCAAAACTGAAGTTATTTCTTTTTTTAATCTGCATTTTCTCAGAACTGAAATGTCATTGTATTTGTCCTGGAATAGAAATCATACTAATACCCCAAAGTTTAAGATATTCTGCTGGCCTACAGGCCCCAGGGTTTTGCTAATAATTATGGTCTTGGAAAATCCTTCCTGAAAGGGTAAAGTATGTTCTCTGGTTTTCTCTTTCAGGTGACTCCTTATAACCTGCACAGTGACAAAGCTACTAGTCCAGAGAACTTGCAGGTGAGAAGATTTTCTAAAATCATGACAGTGGACGTACTTAAGAGAGTGTTTCATTATCCACAAAAAAAAGAAACCTGAAATTATCAGGAAAATACACTTATTTATAAGGGCAGAAAGATTAAGTATATTTAGTTTCTGCTGAATAAAATAGAGAAGCACTTGAGAAAATTTTGCATTAATAAAATAACTACATGTTTCAATCCAATATTAAATTATTTTATCTGGTCTACATAGCTAAGACAGCCAACACCATGAGGAAAAGAGATATTACATACATTAGCCAGATGCAGAGATATTAATAGGCTCAAGACGTCATACTAAACCTGTGCAAATTCTGAAAATAACACTGAGAAGACAAGAAACGGGACTGGATGTTGGATTTGACTGTTATATTTGAAGACAGTGGGTACTTTGATGTACCAGCCCCCTTGCAGTCTGGCCTTGTTCTGCATGACTTCAACTGTTGGAAACATTCCTTCTTTTTCCCTTGTGCTGGCCCTGTAATCTCAGTCAGCATTGTCAGTTTCACTATCACTTTTTAAAGTATCGTGCTGTCCTTCATGTGGCCATAAACACTTGTGCAAATAAACACATTCATCTTTCCCTCTTCCCATCTTTCCCTCCACCGGACATGGTTCTGCATAACTGTCACTTTTTAGACTGTGCCCAATGGACCATTTGCAGATGACGGACAGCAGTGATGGGTCCTTGGTCTCTTCCCACATTTTTCTCATACAAGGGAGGATGAGGCATCCTAATAGATTTAATGGTGCTTACTATCATAACACTCATGTTTAGAGTTTAGAAACATAATCCTCACAAAGTAGGAGTGGGATAGTTTGCACAAGCCACGCCCCAGAGCAAAGCTGCCAACAGATGACCCAAGAGTTTCGAGCAGAGACAATGTAAATAAACACTCTGAATAGGAAAAGATATGGTACTACATCTAGAGATTACATCTTCAAGGAGGTAATATATATCCTACACATTAATGGGGTAAAAAACCAAACCAAACCAAACCAACCAAAAAAAAAAACCACCCCACCTCCCAAAACAACCCACCCTAAACTCTTTTTGGCACCATTTTCAGGGGAAAAGAGCTGTGATGGACACTGAGACCTGTCCAGTGTGTGTCCCTTTCTTCCATTCCACATGGAGATCTTTCCATGTGTGACTCCACGTTCTTTGATGCCCATTTTGACCTCATATTAACAAATGGTTCTGCTTTGTGCTTCAAAATCACTATATAAATATATTCTCCCTAAAAGACAGATGCAGTAACATACGCATTTTCTTCACACTCTGTGTGGTTTCAGAACAAAGAAAAGGAAAAGGAAAATAACTTTCTTCTAGAGTCTCCCTACTAAAAGATACTGAAGGTCTTCACAGGCTTTCAGGTGCATTTATTTGGATGCAATTTAATAAACTACCTTAATAATAACTTAGTGATTTTTTTTTTCTGCATGGACATGTGAGAAAGGTTTTCAGCCTTTGTGGTATCTGGGACAGGATAGACATACAAACTGCACATTGACAGTATTTGGAGACAATGCTTTTGGCAACAGCTTGCATGTCAGATACATGATATTATGGGCTCCAGGAAACTAACAGTGGTGATCACATTAGGGAAAAGTAAAATATGTAAATAATCTTTTATTAATACTCTTCCATGCATTACTGTGCATTGTTCTTCAGCAGTGATGAGCAAAGAGGGAAGTCACTGCTACAAAATTTTCTCTTCAGGGTCTGTGAGGACAGGATTGACAAACACGTCAGGAATGACATAGGGCAGTAGGGTAGAATACACAACTCCTCATCATCTCTTCCAGTTCTGGGATACCATAATTTTGCAATAATTAAAAAAGAGAAAAAAATATGGATAGATCTAACTAATGCATTGCAATTTAATCATATTAGTGAAGTGAAAGCAGAGCATGGTCCAGACTCATCTTTCATTTTGACTGTTGTAAAGAATAAGTAACCTCATAAAAATAAATTGCAAGAGGGTAAACGTAATGTAAGATGTGATCCATCAATAAGCTCCTGCATTAATTAGGTTTTGGGGAGACTTTAATATTAATATTAATGAAAATGAACAGAGTTAGTAAATAACAGCAATAAATTATAAGTTTAATAAATACATGTGATGAATTTAGTTGAAAGAAGTTTATTGTAAAAGCAGAGATGAAAATGGACATTGCAAAATGTAAAGAGAGACAGGCATTTCCAGATTTCTAACACATATTTTGAGTTTAATATCAATATTTTTCTGAGGTACTAAAATGTCTTTGCTACACAAAGACAGTTCCCAAGGAAAGCCTAAAGCTTCCTGGGGTCAGAGCTCATTTCTTTAATAGTAAAAGCATCCCACTCCTATCTTAATACATTCATTTGGAACTATACCTAGCATCTAAAAGCAGAGTTTTAAAAATACTGTTTGTTACTCAGGTATGTGTATGAAGGACTCGGGAAATTAACAGTCAAGACTTTCTTAGAGGAAACAACCAAAGCAAAGAAAATATGGTATTACATATTAATGCTTGAA
Organism: Eurypyga helias; assembly: GCF_000690775.1. Taxonomy (NCBI): domain Eukaryota; kingdom Metazoa; phylum Chordata; class Aves; order Eurypygiformes; family Eurypygidae; genus Eurypyga; species Eurypyga helias. The sequence goes on along the minus strand of NW_010250662.1, from coordinate 2,740 downwards.
AATAATCAGGGATATTTCCTTGCTAAAGAAAATGCCCAAGTGATAACTTTCATCTTACATGGCAAAACCAATGGATGGTTTTATACGAAAGGATAATTTAAATTAAGTGAATGAATATATAGGTACTATGCCAGTGAAATACATGTGGATCTGTAAAGAGAAAATTAAAATAGCATGTTTTTAACTTCAGCTGTGCAATAGGGTATATCATGTAATTAAAAAGTGATCATTTGGTTTATTTTGAGTAGAACTTCAAAAATTCTGCAACAAAGGGATTTTTATGCAATTAGGCATTTTGAAACCAGTAAAAAGTAGAAAAAATAAACACATGAAAAGAGTTTCAGTTCTTTATTTTGAATAGTATCTTTTTAAGAGGAAGGAGCAATTGGGGAATTGGTTTATGTTGATATGTGTGATATTTGTAAAATCCTTAGAATATCAGCAATATCAATTACACTTAAAGCTATTGTATTATCATTTGCAGATTAAAGCTGAGATCTGAACACCTGGCTGAAAACTGGTAATTGAGACGCCTGGTTTATTTCCATAATTGTGTTCCCTTCAAACTTTTAATAATATATTAAAACCAAAACAAAACAAAAGACACTGCTTTTGCTCCAGTTTATGGACTTCTTTTTAAGATAAATTGCAATTTGAGGGTTAAAAAAAAAACAACCCAAAACCAACAAAACCCCACAAAAAAAAATGACTGATTACCATTTCTAATGACTTCAGTATACACATGTAGTCCTATCTGCAAGCTTGATGAGTTAATTTAGACTCCTATAAAACATATTCAACAAAATCTTTAACTTCTTTGCACCTCTCATATAAATGAGCACCTAAAAGTACTCCTTTGAAAATACCTATCCTATGGCAATTTCCATAGCTGAGCCTATTTAGTCCAAGAGCTGTGTTGCTCAGGCTCTTATCAAACACCCAAAACCACTGACCTGAACAATTCTTACTCATGTAACATGAAAAGTAACCCATTTTTTCAGATATATGAGAATATGTGTGGATTAAAGATTTGCAAAAGAGAGGTTTAAACTGTAAAATAAGATAAAATTAAATCACATTCACATTTCACATTCAAGCTATTTTAGGAAAAAATGATTATAATCTTTGGATCACCATATCATTCAGGTATTTTTTCTTCTTATGACACGGTCTGCAGTTGTGCACAGAAAAAAACAAATAAAAGAAAGAAAGATTTGGGTAGATTTAGGTTGAGACATGGCCAGATTCTGCAGGTGTAAACTGGCACAACTTTGTGGAAGACTGGCTCAGTATGAGACTCTGGCTCAGGCTATGCATAATTGAACATACAGACATCATGACTATTTGATTTAACCTTGGTTAATGCATCTGAGACTGCAGTATTGCTTAGGGGAACAAAGTAAGTGCCTTTGGATTTAACCATTAGCTTTTTGCTTTCTGATTACTCCATTATGTTTGAGCTTTGACTGAGGTTTCTTTTTTTTTCTGCCCAGAAGCCTCAGACTATGAATTGAGATTGACATTTTACTGAGAAAGAGTAAAGTAAAAAGAAGACAGATATATTAACCTTCTGTACTTTCCTTTGACAAAAAGACATTAAAATGCTGGAAGATAATGTGATAATTATCCATTATCTGTTCACAGAGATCTGGAATAGAGTAGAAAATACCCTGGTTAGTCATTATGTAGAGGTGATATAGCGGCACAGTATAATATTGACAGAATCAGTACATTTACTTATATTTACTTATATCAGAGGTGCAAGAATGAGTTCTGACTTGCATTCTTTTAATCTTGGGGAAAATATTTCAAGGCCAAGAATGGAATCTCCCAATACAGAAGGGAAAAAAAGGCATTGTCTTGCATAACAAATAGTATGACTGGTTTTTGGAGGATTCTGCTCTTTTTTATTTTGTTGCTTTAGAAGTGTTATAAAAGAAAATGATGTTATGCCCCAGATTTATTTGGCAAAGCAAGTCATCAAACTTTAATCAAAACTTTATCTTTAATAAAAATATTCAAGACATTATTATGTCATATATGATTTAGATTTTATTAATTAAGATTAACCTTTATGAAGATATACATCAGTTCAACAAAAGACATCCTAGAGAAGGCTTATTTTAGTTTTCTATATTTGGGGGGGAGAGAGAAAAGAGAAATATTTATATTTTTTTAGCATATTTTATTTTTAAGATAGCCAGTTAAAACGTGTTGTTCTTCATGTGCCTTTTTTTTTTTTTTTTCTTCCCTGGCAAAATACCTCCTATTTGTAAAATATAAAAATGATATTTTGTGGAATGTGAACAATTGGCCTTGGACAGCCTCGAGGGGACCAGAGTTACAGAAGGAATAAAAGCAGAAAAAATAAAAGAGAAAAAAGAATCTTTTATTTATAATGAATGGAATTCTATGTTTCCCTCATATTACACATAAATGATCATCTTCCATGTTTTCTTTCTGAAAAGTAGAGGAATGATGGATAAAGCTGGTTGAAATTTTATACTTTTTTGTTTGCTGAGAAATATGACTCCTTAATCCAACATTTTCATGATAGTTTTGTTTCCTCCTCATAAATGGGAACTTTGAAATCTCAGTTTTCAATGCCAAATTTTCTTGTTTTCCTCTTTTACCAATTAATATTAAAAAAGAAAAACCCACAAAGAATTGGTTGTCTCCAATTATTTTTGTTATATTCTTGGTCACTATACAATGGTGTAATCATAGAATCACAGAATGG